>NC_068363.1:53500687-53753187 GCF_020536995.1 Dreissena polymorpha | reverse complement strand
ATTCAAAATGATGTCTTCAAATGCCAATTATCAAATCATACCCATTAAAGGGACCGTCAACCGCGATTGACGAAAAAAGAAAAGTTCTAAAATACCGTATTTGTTAACAATTATTAGTTTAAATTGATTAAAATATCACGACTAGTATATTACATAATTGGAAAAAGTTCAGTATATTCGGTAATAAAATTTCGCGATGTGAAATCGAAAGTAAATCGCGAAAATATATGACATATGGATATACACACTATAAAAACCACAAGTAGATTGATCATTTTAATTTGCACCAATTTAGATCAGTACCATTCATTAGAAGAACCTTTCCTTGCGAGAGTATTTAATAGAAGGCATTGCGATGTACAATAACTGAATACACATTTAGTTTCAATTTTTATATATATGCAAATGTTTGAGAATCACATTGCATTATTAAATGCATTATTATACAAAAGAAAGTTTTATTTCAATCTTAACGCAGGTATTTGTTTTAAGGATGACTAGTTTACAAATTTTCATTAAGAAAATCATCATGCACAGAAAGTTTGCAGTATTTTGTGATATATCTAGACACGTGATGAAAAAACTGTCAATTGGATCATTAAACCTCCAGTCACCATATTTAATGAATAATACTATTACCTGTGGGCGTCTATTGCTTGTGGGAAGAACATTTACGAATAAATTGTTGGAAAACACGGTGCATATACTCGTTTCTAGTTTCATCATTCCTGTTTCAAACACAACATATTGAAACACAGGAGTTCACAGGGAACATCGATTTTAATTATCCATGTCTAGCTTGGCTGCTTGTACTGTTCACCGACGTGTAAACTTCCTCTAACACGACATGAAAGAATCATTTGTGTGTTTTCGCGAAGTCTACATGGGTAAGCACATGTTCTCATTTTTACAAGTTGTATTTAAAGTTCATGGGCATCACCAGAGTTAGTGTTTGGCAAATATATAACATTGTTAAAAAATAATTTTATTTTCTACTTAATTAATGCACCATTTTACTGCTGTACAGACGGTTTCATTGCTAAATCTTAAAACTTCACATGTTACAACTTTTAATAAGTTATGCAAACAGATTCGCGACAGGTACTGAAAGTCTAAGATGCTGTGTAGATCAGGAAAATGGAAGTAAAGTGATCGAATGCCATGAAACGTCTTCAGTCCCCTTCTGTAAATAGGAACAGTCGGGTCTTGATAATGTTAATGTTAATATGTAATGTATGTCATTGACCTTTATATGAAACTTATGAATATGAAAACACATTAATCAAATACATCCATAGTGTATTGGTATAAATGTTTTCCAAAAGTTTGCCATTGAAATTGGGTTGTAAACCGATAGAATTTAGTAAGTGTTCTAACACAAAATAAAACAAATTTCCCCAAAAATGAATAATATGTTTTTATCAAAACAATATCATTAACCTAAATGTAAGAGGGAACACATCATAAGCAGCGCTTTCTTTTACAAACATTGCGGCTTAACCTTGTATTTGAATGATTAGCGTTACTTTTTAATAATCTTTCATTTTTCTATTTTTGTTCCATTTCCCGATTTATACTGTCAGACATTTATTGTCCAAAATACCCGCATTGCACTAGTCTGGACTCCTTAAAACAGTCCGTGTTTGGAAAACGCCGATTTTCTATGAAACACACACACACACATTCTTGTTTTTTCCTTGCGAAATAAATGGTATGTCAATAATGGCATTCGATACCTTCATTATGTTTACTTCGCTTAAACGCGACGTTCACATCTCGTTCTTTGCGTCTTCACTACGTTTTTTCTGCGATTGACCATCGTCCATTTGGGCATTTTCAAGGACGTTATAGCGGCCTCGCTGCGTTTTGGGCTAGTTTTTCACGACTTAAAAACAACAGCGTTTGTAGTTCGACGACACTATGACCAAATACGCTACAGGGTCTTAAAAACCCATAGACGTAGTGAGAATTCATAAATATCGAAATAGAGTCTCCAGGCGTAAATGTACCTATTCTCGGCTTAAATGGTGAGTCTAGTATGTGTGTTCTATTTCCCACAATATCAGCGTTGTTTGCGTCATAAGGGCACCATAAGGCGTTTATAATAGTGTCCATAAGAACGCTAAAGCTGGGCGTTTACTTTAGCCGATTTGGCATTCTTTCTGCTGTGAAGCCTTTGTATGCGTTATCATGACGACGGCACAGTCTGCTAGGCTAACCTTGCGAGTCCTTGGTCGCCGTAAACACTGTTATAACGCCATACTTATGTGACGGGAGATACGATTGAGGCAGTGTACAGCGTTTATGTTTGGAAGTCGGAAGTTGAGCAATAGTTTCCTATATAAATTGTTAATTGAAATGGATTTATCATGATGATATATTACATCACACGGCGCGCATTATCATACGCTTCATTAAGCACTTTAACTCTCCTATATAGCTTCCCAAAGACGTTCTAAATGATGAGTTGGAATCAACTTTCGGTCCATTGCAAAGACTATAATAATAATGCAAGTCCTGACACATTGTATAAATAGTAACTATTGCTACGGGCATCTAGTATTATACGATTAAAAAACATGCATTTCACTAAATTGGAACGGTCAAGTCGAAGGATTGACAGTAAAATCGGTTGAAAAGCTAGCTTGATCTCACATTCAGCAGATAATCAAGTCACTTTTAGCCGTTTATATAAAATAAAACGCTTTTATTAAATTTGCCGTAGCTTTCGACCTCTTGGTCTTCTTCAGCGGCGTTTATTTGTGAATAAGCATATCATCTTTAGCGGAAGTTACGTTATATTATCGCACGTTACATTGCGCGCCAATTTTAGTCTTTTGTGTTTAGGCCATATGGTTATAACGTCCTCAGTTTGCGCTTCCAAAGTTGTTCGATGGTCTTCCGGTACTCGTCGGTTCCATTTAATTTTTCGAGTCCCATGACCCGGAAGTCTGCGACGCTGTGGCCGTTTGTGTAGAAGTGCTCGGCTACCGGGTCGTTGTGTCGAGTCCGTATCCGAGACAGGTTAAGACGATGTCGCTGGTACAGGGTATCTCCCGTTTCTCCTACGTATACGAAGGTCTTACACCGTTCGCAGTGTACAGCGTAGACTACATTGGTGGATTTGCAGGTGACCTCGTTCCGTACATTGTAGCTTTTGCCGGTTGTTTCGCTGAACTTTTCAGCCTCCATCATGTATGGACAGATTGCGCACCTCTGTGCCCCACAAGGTCCGCTCCTGTTGGGAACTCGGAAAAACATCCGGTTGTGCTTTTTATGAACCAATATGTCTTGAAGGTTGCAGTCTCTTCTGAATGCTGCTAACGGGGGTTCAGGAAATACGTTTTTCATATGATCTGAAATGTGGAGTTTTGGCAGGTGTTTCCGGAGGATATGGCCGACATTTGGTAGCGCTCTGGAGAAAGTGATAACGAGCGGTACCCTGGAAGTACTTTTTGAAGGCACTTTCGTATGCAGCAGATTTTTTCGCTTCTTGTTATCAACTTTCTTCAGCTCTGTCTCGACGAATCGACCATTGTATCCTCGCTTCTGTAGTTGCTCTTTTATCTCATCTCTGTGTTTTTGTAGTCCGTCTCTTCCGAACATATTTTTTTCAGCCTCACACCTAAGCCGTACGGAATGGCCTTCTTCGTAGACTCGGTATGCGACGAGTCCATGTGCAGGTAGAGGTGCCGATCTGTTGGTTTGGTATATAGGTCTGAAACCAGCCTTCCTTTTCGAATAGACGTCATGGTGTCTAGGAATTCGAGCTGCTCTGTGGAGTAGCGGAGCTCTAGCTGTATTCGTGGATGTATTTCATTTGCTGAAAAAGACGGAGAGGTCGAAAGCTACGGCAAATTTAATAAAAGCGTTTTATTATATATATATATATAAATTTATTTATTTATTTATATATATATATATATATATATGAACTGCATTGCAGGTGTTGCCATATGCTCACGCTCGCGATTAAACACAATACATCAATAATGAGTATGCATACGATGAGATCTATTACATTGAGGCACTCAATGCGCTAATGTTTAATGGTTCACTACGTAATATTCTTACATATTTTTTTCTTTAGCACTTCATTTTACCTACTGTATACAATAAACTTATAAATGCAATTGTAATTATGACATAATTTTTTCTTTTTTAATCCTCTGAATCGATATGATTAGTCATGTGATTTATATACACATATAACCTGTACATTAATTCAAGCATCAGAAGGAATCTCAAAAGTAATTTATAGTTTTAAACTTTTTGCTATTATCAAAACAAGGAAAGAGTTTGACATTTCAACAAGACAAACAGGCTTCACGATGTTATCGTACACAGGGAAAATAATAAGCACAAAATAATGTGAAATTAATCCCCATCGGAGCGATTTCTATGAATAATAAACCAGTTAATATTGATTTAAAATGTGTTTAGTAACATAATTCTGACTAATTGCTATAAAAGCTATGTGACATTTAATATCATAATACAAGTGGAAACGTGTGGATGACATAAAAAGGTTAACGAAAAAACAACACCAACACAAAACAACAACAATTGAGCCAACCGAATAAATCTTAATTTGGAGATGCAATTGTAAAAAAGCATCTGAAATTTAACTGAAATACGAACATTTTTTTTCAAGACCGCACATAATGTGTATCTTCGGAAACAACAAAGGCATTATACACATGCAATGTTTTCAGCTTAATGACCAAAAAGACAAGTGGTTTCAATGATGTTTTTATGAAAAATATTCGTACATATTCATAAGTTTTTCTTAATTCATAATGTCGTCTTACTCTATGAAATGTAAACTTTGTTAAATGAATCATGTATGTTTGTTTTGTGATGCTTGCGTGAATATTTAAAAAAATATATTGTTTAAACTTTAAAACATGAATTGACATAAACTATAATACGACTGATTGATCAGCAGGATAACTTGCTCATTTAGTGTTATTTATGGGTTGATTCGGTACGGGTAAAGCGTAATTTCATGTTTTGTTTTTAAACTGTATATTTCCGGGGGCAATCTGGCTTATTTGTAAGTCCACGATTAATTATAATACAATAGTGGCCTCTTATCGAAGAATATAATTTAATAATTTGAAAATATATTTTCAACACATCAATAGATTTATTTTTTGTATTAGTCATTACTTTTTTATTGATCCAATATTCCACATGAGTGTATGTTTTTAGGCCATCGGGTGCGTACATACCAGCCGCGGATAAAATACCTGTGATCTACGACGGGACATTAAGACCATGACTATGGCGACTGCTGGTTCAGTGTTTGGAAATGCATTTCTTACACTTGAATCTAGACTGTTCGCAATGTCATCTATGTGATATGGCTTTTATGCCAATAATCCAGGCTAAAATCGCATTGCATTTGTATTATTTTAATTTTAAAGTTGTATTGTATATAGTTCACTGTAGATATGCGGTATTGAAATTTGATGCCAACACAAACACAAGAACCAATGTACGTCCGACGGTAAAATTGCGAAAAGAAAATCATTCTCCTTTAGGCATTACCTTTCCTACTCATCATTATTGACTGGATGTACTCAAGCATGCGAATGTCTTTGTTCCTTAGAATCTCGTCCGATTACTCTGGTTTGTATTATTAACAATAAATTGGCAATTTAAATATTTTTTCCACTCTGTGAATGGAAAAAGTCCCGTCTAATTATTGTTTTAAGAAGGCTTGCATATGTTTAATTATAAATTGTAAGTAGTTTTGTTGTTCTTGTGTCAATTTTTGTTTGAAAATATGTTTATAAAAAAACACACTTTAAAAAGTATCACCGTAATTGGAAATAGATTTATTTTATTGCATATATGAAACGATTAACTTGATTTAGTTTAAACATACTATTTCAGTATGTCTATGTTTATTAATGTTTATGTTAATGTTTATGATATGTTTTCACCACACTGTATTTAAATTTCATATTTCCCCTATCGTATTTTTCCCCATTTAAAAATGGGAAATAAATATCCCTCTTCGGAAATCGCTCTTTTTCTATTAAAAAATGGATTAAAATTCAGATTTCTTGAAGATATTATCATCGTTGATATACTGCATTGACTGCTGTAACCAGAATTCACATCAGAAATTCCGGTTGTTGCTACATGTGGTTAGAATCTTAAATCAAGAAGATGCATGTTGGCGAATTCCTACCTTATACAGCAAATGTGAATAGTTGTTTCTTTGCAGTATAATTATCGTTGATTAGTTCTGTTAATGGTGTTTTGTTCCAGGGACTTACACGTGAACAAGCTCTCTTCCGTACAAGACGGTGCATTTAACGGATTGCCAAACCTTAAAATACTTTAAGACGTTTTCAGAGTTCAATGCCAGTACAGTAAATATAAAGTTATACCTTTGCAATTGTCTATTGGCTTCCAACTGCCCTATCACTGTCGATTGTTTTCAAATGCACAATACTTTATTATAATATTTTTAAGACATTTATTTTTAAACTAAATTAGAAAACACTTTTTTTTAAATAAAAATAAGTATAAAAACGCTTACCAGAAACACTTTGCAAACTGCAAGTTTGCAAACTAAAATATCCTTTATCACTGTCATATGCCCATATAAGAAAACAAGTAGTTTTGTTTTTTTGTAATCGATAACTGAGTATCTTTGCTTACAAATTACTGATTGTTCATTAAAAAAGTTGTCAGTTCTGACAATGAAAATTGGAAAATTCCGTGGTCTGAGCGGGATTTGACCTTCCGGTTCCTAGACCAGCATCCTACCACTAGACCTCGGTCCCACGGTACGACCACAGACGACTTCGCTTGACCAATATGCTACGTGTTTGGTTTATCTTATGATCACACATCCATATATTGCATTTTATTCCTAATTAGCTGTCCCCCTTTTTTCAGCGGGTTTGAGATGGCTTATTGATGCGCCCTTCTGAGTCATTCCATCCGGGTTTGTCGCCCGTAACTCTAAAACTATAATTTAAGATTGGTGAAACTTATTATGATAATGTGAATATGTATATATGTGTACCGAAAATAAAGTTTTCGTATAATCGGAGATGTAACAGCTATTTAAGTAAAATGTTATTTTTGAACTTGCGATTTGAACTATGTCCGCTTAAGTCATTCACATTATTAACTCAAAATGAACGTAAACTTTTGCAATTTGCAAAAGTAATATGTTGTGTTTTTGTCTTTGGTTTAGTATGGAAAACAATGGGATTTAAGTAATAACAGCCATACTGTGCTAAATTGTTTGATAAAGTAAACGAGTAATTAAATGACTATTCATTGGTTTCAAATAATATCCGTTACTACATTACTTTCATAAACGAAATAAGAACATTACATATTTGCAATTCGTTTTACATTTGTTATTGCAGCGCGTTTGGATGAAAAGAAGTCAGTTTATATATTATTTTAAGAAACAAAGGCAGAATCTCCGTTCCAATAACATTTTATTAGTACCAATACAAAATATAGAAAACAGAAAAATAAGAATGGCAGTTATTTGAACACATATTATTTGCAGTTATTTGACTTGTGCTTCAACTATACTCCTATGAATATCAAGGTCAGACCTTGTCATTAGGAGTAAGACATTGCTTGGAAAATCCCAAAGCCCCGGGAACCAGATGATGTCACGAGTAGCTCAACCATTTCAAGGTAAAATAACTTATGCTGATTTTTTCTCCTCCATATCCAATATCCTCAATTTTTCTACTCCATATCCAATATCCTCAATTTATCATACTCCATATAAAGTCTCCAAACTAAATAAGTCTCCAAAATGAGTTTCCAAAATAAGTCTCCAAAGTGAATCTCCAAAATAAGTCTCCAAAATAAGTTAAGGTTTTCAAAATAAGTCTCCAAAGTGAATCTCCAAAATAAGTCTCCAAAATAAGTTAAGTCTCCTTTATCTATTAATAGTAAAAGTCTCCGCTGTCAGGCCGCCTGTTCAGAGCGACACTGAAGCAATTTGGTGTTAAATCAGGAGAGGCTGCCATCCATACAGAATTGTATTTCTACAGCTTATGCATTGTATAAATTGAGACAACTTCTGAAAGGAAAGGTAGCAAACTCCAGTTTAATGATTGCCAAAGTTATCAAAATGCATTTGCATTTGAATAATTGTATATGTGACACCATCTGATTCCCAGCAGCCTCGAATTTTCCGCCACAACAAATGGGGATATTTATATAACCTTTTGTCCCCCAAAATTAGTCTGCAACATTTAAAGTTTCTTACATTTCAAAATATTTTTGTGATGATTTGAAAAGCTGTTCTGTTGTGTCTGAAATGGCAAAAATTTACATTTCTTTTGCAACTTGAGAGAGATGTAAGCCATCTTTGTAAAAGAAACCACGTGTGTTTGTGTCGATGGACTTAATGTTGAGGGCTCGGCCATTTCGAAAGAGTTCTGTAAATTGTCATTCTTTTGTCATTCATTTTCTTAATGTATGTGGGATCCGATTGTTCACCCCAAGATAATGTTGGCAAGATAAAAGTCCAAACAACCAATGCATGTTCAAAATTGTCAATCAAGTACTGTATCTCCCTCTTGAGTAATCGGGTTATTTTACATGTATGTGTGTTTGTAACATTATTTCCTCCAATATGCACACAAATTGATTTAGGTGTCTTGCCTGACAAGAGTCCATGTTGAATTTTTGAGTGGAGGTCTTCGGCCTTAAGGCCACTATACCCCTCCCATTCTATGTCTGACGGCCGAACCCTCTCGTGGTACTGTACCCCAGCCCATCTGACAAGAGAGTCACCTAGGACCCATGTGTCTGCAATATTTGAAAAATAGTTATAATCAGATCATTGAGCATTAAATTCTTATATAGCGAGAAAAGGAATTGGAGGGCCAATGAGTTTGCATGCCTTAGAGAGTACTGAACAAAATTGATACCATGTCAAAGGTTTTAGATCTGCATGGCAAAAGAAATAATGAGCCTTTGGTGAAATAAATGACATGTAGTCTGTTAGAAAATTAAACATGTCCTTGTTTTCCTTGTTAAGTGATATTCTGATTGAAGTAGGGTGACCTAATTGATTTGTTTTTGTGACCTTCAGATGAATTTGAACGGCCTGCCCCCCATGTTCTTAAATTACATTCCTTTTTGTCAAGGCTCTATCGTCCAGATTAGTATGAACAAGTTCGCTTACTCTGAAAAGACCATAAGCAAATGAGAATACTGTCCCAAAGAGAACTGTTTCGTATTTAGTGTAACAGATGAGTTTTAATGCTCCAATTATTTTATTAAGTGTTTGTAGTGAAATGGGAGATCTCAAGTCCTTCACTTTTCTGCTACGTTTACAACCTTCTAGCATCTTTTGTATCGCAAAATTGGCAGATGGGTCAGGGTATCCATTTGTTTTGTGTAAGAAACGGAGACCAGAAATGAATGTCATGATAGTGGACGGAGAATAGTTTTTCTCAAAGCAAAAGGCTATGTAAAGTATGATATGTTTTATTGGCACTGGCCAAATTGAGGGTATGGAATAATCGTGCATAAACTTGTTAAAGCTGCGCAACGCTGTTTGATAGGCCCCTTTTGTGTTGACTGAAAGGCTAGCTTGTATTAAGTTAATAGCTCTGTCTCGAATATTTTCCAAAGCTGGGTTGGCATTTTGTATGGTTCCTGATCTGCTGTGGGAGCTAGCTCTCGAAAGCGATGTATCTGAATCGAGACAAACCATCAGTTATTGAGTTGTTTGCACCACTGACATGCTCTGCCTTCACCACGATGTTCTGCTGTAAACATTTAATGGTCAAATTCCTTAAAAGAACCATAACCATCTCAGATTTTGATGACATTTTATTTAAAATATGACACACTGAGGAGTTATCACATCTGAACTTCAGTTTCTTGTTCTTCAGTGTGTCTCCCCAGATAAATAAAACAACTACAAAAAATTGGAAAAAGTTCAAGTACTGTTATATCCTTTGTGTACCCTTTTGTGTGCCATGTCTGTGGCCACCTTTCTGCAACCCATTTGCCTGCAAAGTATATTCCAAAACCCAGCCCTTCTCCAGAGGCACTATCAGAAAACAGCTGTTCATCCTCATTCGTGCTCCAAAACCTGTCATAATAACCATGTATACCGTTGAAGTGCTGAAAGAACATTTTCCACATTTGCAAATCATTTTTTATGCCTTTCGTGATTCTGAGATGATGATGTGTCTTTGTTAACCTACATGTTGCATTTATGAGTCTTCTGCAAAACGGCCTTCCGGGCAAAATTGCTCTGCATGGAAAGTTTAGCATGCCAATTAAACTTTGCATTTCCTTAAGCGTGCAGCGACTCTTTTGCAATAGGAGATTGCGTTTTAATGATCTGTTTGATTTTAGACATTGGGATGCTCACCATCATGTTCTCGGAGTCTAGCAACAACCCTAAAAAACAAAGCTTTGTTGTTGGCCCTTCTGTTTGTTCGTCTGCTAATGGTACACCTAACTGTGACAAACAAGATACAAATACTGACATAAGTTCCCTGCAATGCCCTGAATCTTGCATGCCTCCTCCTAAAAAACCATCTAAATAGTGCATAAGGTTGTTTGAACTGGACTTCTGTTTGACTACAGATTCCAAAAAATCTGCAAATCTATTAAACAAATTGCAGCTGATTGAGCAACCAAATGGAAAGCATTTGTCAAAGTAATACATATTATCAAACATGAACCCAAGCTGATCAAAATCATGTGGAGAAACTGGCAGTAAGCGAAATGCATTTTTTATATCCATTTTAAACAGTTCACAGTTTTTTCCTAATGACTGAATCATTTCAAAGGCCGGATCAAAACTGCTATATTGTACTGAGCAAACTGCGGGATCTATAAAGTCATTAAGGGACTCGCCAGCTGGGTAAGAGAAATGATGGATAAGCCGAAACTCACCACTAGATTTCTTTGGAACAAGTCCAATTGGTGATACTCTTAGAGTTGAGATTGGACGGTATTGAAATGGCCCCTCTACCCTTTTTGAATTCACTTCCTTCTCAATTTTTTATCTTACTATGTCAGAATGTAATTTAGCAGATTTTAAATTGTTTGATTCTGTTGCTTTTCTTGGGCCTTTGTATTGTAATAAAAAACCATGTTTTAAAACCATTTAAAAGAAAAAAGGCCTCTGATTTATCATAAAGTTGCAAGTCTTTCTCTAATTGTCTGATATTAATAGGGGAAGGGGCAAAAGAAACTCTGTCTCTTGAGAATGAATAAATGGTTGTTTTATATGATTGAAATTCTGCTGACTATCAATAACAGACTCAGAACAGTTTTCCCCGGGCTGCTCCTCTTTGCCAACTTTTGTATGGGGGTCAAAAAGTGGGCTGAAAAGGAGAAGTACTTTGTCCAGCATTGTTCAGTCTACACCTCCATCGGCCATGCTGAGCTGAGGAGCATACAGAGCAAACATGGGGAAACTTGCAAATTTTCCACCTGCAAAAACCTTTGTTAAAATCAATGCAAGGAAGTGGGGGCAGTTTTGTTCGTGTTTCAAACACTGCCTTTGTTGTCCCTTGACTGGCCCCTAAAAAACAACGCAACCACAAGTCGGAATTTATCTTTGACCATGGCATGAACAAACTACTCTGACGTAGCTAAACTGCTCGTCATAGGTCCGCCATTGGTACCCCTCTTATTTTCTGGCAGCTTCCCTAATAACAAACATGTATTGGAGCATATCTTGAGTTTTATCAGGGTGCGCACTCAAATAGATGCTGCTAAAGATAAAAAATGCGTCGGTCCACTGTTCAATGGAGACGATTTTATCTGTGGATGACTTCGGTTTAGC
The DNA here is from genome assembly GCF_020536995.1 of Dreissena polymorpha. Lineage (NCBI taxonomy): Eukaryota > Metazoa > Mollusca > Bivalvia > Myida > Dreissenidae > Dreissena > Dreissena polymorpha. Next base: position 53,741,366 of record NC_068363.1, on the reverse strand, counting down.
TACTATGTTCCCCCGTTCATCCACACCCAAAAGGGTTTCATTCTGTGTCTCCTTGCAGTCAACAGCTCCCTTAATTAAAGTTGCTAAATTGACATACTCGTTTTGTTTGATTTTTATTTGCAAGTTATCAGGGATCAGCATTCCTAAATTGTCCCCGCCACACCGTAATAATTGGGGCCTGTCATTATTGATCTCGGTACTTAAATTTAAATTTTGCTTTTTAGGATCTTCAAGAGAAAATGAATCTCCATTGAGTTGCTCGAAATCCACAACTTTACCTGATGGCCGTTCTGGCCTGTCAAAGAGGGTCAAGCTTTCTCCTTCATTTTCATCATTGTCTTGTCGTCCCCTCTTCATCCTAGCCAGTGTTGTAGGGGATTGCTGTCTCCTCTTTCTTCCTGCACCTTTCCCTCTACCTGACATGCTTTAATTTCTAAGGATTCTTTGGATTTTAAATTTTGTGAAAAAATAATCTGTTCTAAGAATTGTTTTGGAAATAGAAAAGGGAGACAACTTGCTACTTCCTGTTCCTGTTCAAACATGTGCTTTTGCTAGGGGAGGCTACTGCTATAAACAATGGATAAACCAAAGAACTAAGTTGCGTCCCTTAGACAATGTAGCTTTGCTCTTAAATAATTTTAGCTCATTGTTTAAATTCAATAAGCTGTAATATGTTTGTATCAAAATATTCAAATGTTTATGTTCACATACCTTCGTTCTATTGTTTTGTATGAACATTGTTTGTTGTTATATGTTTGCTGTTAAATTTAGAACTTAGCAGCAAACGATATCCAAACGTCATGCCACTTATTTTCAATTGATATAATTGTGAAAGGCATAAGGTTTATCAGATAAAACAGTAATAGTTTCGCGTGTGAAATTCGTACCTGACGGCGAGACGTTTTTCAGATTTCCGGTTTACAAAAGTCTATTGGCTAAACGTTGCGTCATAGTTGTGTTTCATTTTTGGATTTTTAAAATGGATTCATCATTACACGGCACGCATTATCTATCCAGCACTTTTACTCTCATAGAAAGCTGTCAATTGAAGTTCTGAATGATGTGTTCAATAGATTCATTGTTCGATACAAAACAGTGAAAAAAAAGATAACAAAAGCTCAGAAACATAATATTGCTACCGTCACCTAGTATTATACGATGAACAAGATGCATTACAAACAAATAATAATGATTTAAAGCTAGGGTCGGCACATTGGAAGCGGCAATGCAAAGGACTGACGGTTAAACCGGTTGAAAACTAGCCTGATCTCACACTTAACATAGAATATGTCCATACAAACATGCACTTTGATGTAGCCTAATAAGCCATATCGATGTAATATGCATGCCAAGTCACATAATAACATAAAATGTAATAGGTTTTTACTGTGTATATGCAATGCCATAGCCATTCAGCGTTTGTAACTGCTCACAATTGCGATTAAACACGATAGATTAATAATGAAAATGCATGCATTAAGTTTTATTACCAAAAAGCTTATTCACAACGTCATACTCTTACTCGTAGAACAAGAGTCTCAAGAAACATATATTTCTTAAGCAGTTCATCCTTTTTACTGTATTAAGTTGATTAATATATGCAAGTCAAATCATAAAGTAAACGTTTCTTTTATAGTCATCTTAACATAATGGATATGATTATACACATTGAGTTTTCATAATACACAGATTTTATTCCATTGAAATCACTTTTCAAATATTATGTAGGGCAGTCATAAAGGACTGTTATAGTTTACACATACAATTGGATATATTGTACGTATAGGCCACCGGCCAGCAAACATATATCGCAAAACATGTTTAAGAATGAAAAAACACAAACAACATACAAACACACACTCTTATCCAATAGTTGTGGTGTTAAACAAGAAACGTTGGAGTAAATGACCATTGAGTAAATAAATTGCAATTATATGGAATTCATGTTCTCTTTTTTATTTTTTTATTTGAAATTACCATGGAATGATCTTAATGGTTACTTACACAGTCCTGTTTTATGACTGATTCTGGGCTAAGTTCCATAGCGTACAGTCCGGTTTAAAACTAAAATGAAGTAGGCTCCTTCAATATTATTAATCAGTTCATAATTATTTAGTAGGTGCCCTCTAAATGTCCGATATTATTACTTAATAATTAGTAGCTGCCAACTTATTATTTAGTAGGAACTTGCATATTAAGGTCTTTCAAGAGAATGACTTTTTAAGACTGAATAAGTTTGTATACGGATCTATATGCCAAATGTGTAAGGTTCGTTTCGCTTTTCAACCTGTTTGACATCCCTATCCCTTGTATAGTCCGTTTTAAAGCGGCGACCACATTTCGATCCGTTTTAATCGTTAATGTTTTGTATTATGTTTTTGCTTGTTATACCACCACTACCAACACCACCACCAGCACCACCACCACCAACACCACCACCACCACCACCAACACCACCACCACCACCACCACCAATACCGCCACATAGTTTCAACATCGATTATATACTGCAGTATTTTCTGGACATTTGAGAGCTTAAATAAAGAGAACACTAAATAAGCATAACAACTTTGTGGTTATATTATTGAAGGGAATTCTTTTGATTTTAATGGCAAAGTGTTCAAAATAAAAACTAATATGTCATGTGATATAAAAAAAATGTGATTTATGTATTAGTATGCAATGGATGCAAAAAATATTATATAGGCCAAACAGGCGATAAACTTAGAAATAGGCGATCTATCCATGAACAACAAATGCGAGACCCCTCAACAAGATAGATGCCTTTAAGTAAACATTTAAATGAATTTTCACATTATGAACCAAAATTAAAAATATTTCCAGTTTATAAGCTATTTTCGAACACTATTTCAGCTAGGTTAGCAAAAGAACAACATTTTATACATGTATTTAAACCTCAATTAAATATCTTTCAATACTTATTTACGTTATGACGTCATAATTGATATGACGTTATCTCCGTGACATTTTGACGTTGTAATATAATGTATTATGCCCAGATTAGCTGTGCGAAACACGTTGGCTATATCAATATATATATTTAAAATCCCAGACACGTCTTTTTACTTTATAAAATATATATATACAAATTCAGAACTAGCTGTACTGGATTACAGTATTCACAATTGGTTTAGTTTTACGAAAATCACACACACCAATAAAATGTATTAATTGTAAATAATAAAGTATAGTCCAATTTACACATTTAGAATTACGAAATGCATTTCTTCATGTCAAAACAATATCCAATCTTTACAGGCAAATAGGTGATTGCAGTGTTTTTCACATAGCAGCGGACGGGTTTACCTCTTATTAAGCAAGTGCTCGCTGGTGATAACTCTACTGGCTTGGCTTATCACTTGATTCGCCTTTTCAATTGTAATATATGTTGCTTGTATAGTAATGAAACTTGATAACTTAATGGTTCGTTGAATACACACCTGTAATGTGTTTACCTGTTTTGCTTGAATGTTTTTTACATGGATCTGTTTGTTGGTACTTCAGGAGCCTGTTTTACAACCAGTTACTTAACATATCTCCGGAGTCGTTCAGAGGCTTGATGGAACTAAGCCATCTTTGAGTAACAACAGAGACGTGATTTTGTTAAATACATATTTTTTTAGCTGTCCATTTATTATTTTGTCAATATTTTTTCTGTTTGATTGAATGGAAGAATTTGCTCGTTTGCTGTGCCTTGTCTTATGATTGTCCGCTAGAATGTGCGGTTTTCTGCGCTGTATTTGAATTTGTGGCTATTGTTACAAGTGTTTGTTTTTAAATAAAGATACCGACCATGCTGTCCTGTATAAATACCTCAGTAGATGAATGCATATTTAAAATATTTGGGTAAGTTTTTCATTATCGTTTACTTCTTAAGGTGGCGTTGTTTTGCCTTAAGAGTTCAATCGAATCTATAGACGACGGTTCATTTGAAGGAGTGCCGAACCGTGTCAAACTATAAGATGTTGTAAAAGATCCAATCCAGTAAAAGGAAACGAATTTGAAGATATCATTGTGTATCGTTAAGAGAACTAGCACCTTTGTTTAAATTCTGACCGAGATAATTATGATGACAATAAAACTTATGATGATAATGAAAATGATGAAATGATGATGAACATGATGATGATAATGATGATAATTTTGACAATGATGATTTGATTGATGATGATTTCGATAATGATTGCGCTGGTGGTATTGATACCGGCATCATCATCATCATCATCATCATCATCATCATCATCATCATCATCATCATCATCATCATCATCATCATCATCATCATTAACCGAAGCAAAAGCATTCGCTTTATCATAATTATCATCAACATATGCGAAATATGCAAGTATTACTAAAAAAATTTGCCTTTTTAAAGCGAATATTGCTTTTTTCTTTATGAATTAGGACAATATACAAGGAGAAAACTAATTTAGTGTTATTTATGTATTCGTTCTACTGCAAATCTTTTCACAAACATGAATAAACAATTGACCTTGTGAATAAAAAAAATGAAAAAATGGTTCTCTTAGTTCGAGGAAATATGATAGTGTTAGTTAAATTGTTTACGACATACATCAGTACCATAAAAGATAAGGTAAGCGCTTATATGTAACAAATTTATATATAACTTGGGAGGAGCTTGATGTTTATCCAGTGGTGTTCATAAAAATGGGTTACATTTAATATTTAAAATGAGTAGAACATAAAACAAAACAAGCTTTATACATGGAGCTGTAAATGTAAGAGAAGGTTTAGGCTTATTGATATTTTGATATTTCGATTATCGGCCCGTTTGTAATTTCTAAACATATTGTTGCCATATAATCTTTTTATATTAACCACAATGTTCATTTAGGTGGTGTGGTTAATTTTTTCGGCAAGCAACATTTTGAGAAAAAGTGGAATTTACAAACATCCGTGTCCTACGAACACGAGTTTAGTCAAAGTCTTGGCACTTTATGGAGTTCATTTAATTTTGTCTTCTTTGTACGAGTATAGTCGACACTGCAGACATTTTGTCAAATTGTAATATAGCTGTAGATAAGTAACAATTTGATTCACAGAACTCCGTCGTTTAGATGTAAAGCGTTGGTTTTGCCGATGCAAGTGAAGCAAAGACCATTTTCGATGAAACTAAAATACTTTTCCATTTTTATTCAATTAAACATCGTAGAAAACTGTTATATTCAAACATTGTATGTTTTGTCCTGATTCAATGACTCAATGACGTAAAACTGGTATTTGTTAACTTACCTGAGGGAGAAAGCAGCACTGGATTATATTTTAATTTCACTCGCTTGTTACACAATATTGACTACATTATTATAAACTCATATATAATACAGTTATGTTTAAATGTTTACCAAAAGCTGGTGCTTAAACATATGTTTGCACAATAAAACATTGAAAGTTAATTCAGAAATGTACTAAAATATATAAAACGCATATTTTTATGTGCAACAGTGTGAAGCGTACTAAATATTTTATATATGCCAAATACTGTACCAACAACGATTACGAGGCGAATACTTTAATAATGTATATTCTTAAATCCTTTACATAAATATTTAGAATCGGTTTATGATGATGTGTGTATATTTATGACTAGTAGATCGAGCAAAGTGTGTGAACTTCATATAAAGAAACAATTATAAATATTATACATTTCTGAAAACATAACATAAATACTAAAAGATGTTATCGGGACTGTAGAGTTTTAGTAAGTACAAATCATTCTTTAGATCTTAATTATGTTTTATACAAATGAAAATAGGAATGACATATTAGAGCACATATGCCTAAACAAACGTTTGGAATATTAATAAAAACAACATACATTTGCGAGCTAAAAAGAAAATATTTGTCAGTGCAAAGTTTATTAAATTATCAATGTATGACGCATTATATGTTTAGAGATTGTTTATTTAAAGAATTTACATAATCAATTATGTTATAAAATACTCAAAATCAAAACCAATGAAACCATATCATTTGTGTAACGTATTCTTGCTACATGTATTTGTAAACGGGCGGAGGGGTGCTTTCTTAAACTACAAGAGAATTCGGCAAAACATGAAATGTAAAATATTCAGTAACATTTTCCATCATACCCGTCTTTTCTTTTCTCTTACTTCAAACGAGAATTTGCCCCAAAATAAACAATAACTTTTCTTCAAATTGAAATGCGTTATAAAGTAATTTTTTTTTTAACTTGGAAAAAGGGAGTTCTTTTTAAAATTCAATTAATTTTACAACATAAACATAAAACGAGTGATATGTATGTTTTCACATTGAGTATATACATGTTGCTATTTTTTACGAGAATTTTATTTTTGGAGTTTAAGGTTTTTTAGTTGTACGGTGAACACTCAACGAAAAACACACAATCCAACCCAATGCTATATAAACTAATTAACTATGGTCCAATTTACATATTAATTTGAACAAAATGCATGTCTTCATTTAAACACATATCCCATATTTATAGACAAATGTTAGATTTCAGTGCTTTCACCTACCCAGCAGCAGACAGGTTTACCTCTAATTTATAAGGGGCTCGCTGGAGATCACTCTACTGACTTACCACTTGACTTGTCCATTCAATGGTTTAACGTGATTTCCATCTGTTGCCTGTATTATCAAGAAACTTGCTAACTTTAGTGTTCTTAAAATCCACATCGGGAACATTTTAATTATGTTAATCTGTTTGACTTGAATGTTGAATCATACGACGTTGTTTGTTGTTACTTCAGATTCCTAGATAACAACCGGATGCGCAACATTTCTCAGGCGGCGTTCAGGGACTTGATGAATATAAACTAAGTGTAAGTTGCAATAGACACATGATTTGTTGTGAAAAATATGTCGTCCAGCTGACCATGTATAAAAGTATCAGTCTGTGGTCTGCTTGATTGGATTGGAATACTTTTTATGTTGTTGTATCTTTTTCTTATGATTGCCCCCTAGAGTTTCGCGGTTTTCTGCACTTTCTGTATAAAAGTTGTTTATCGATTAAACTGTGAAATATTCTCACCGTTACGAAATTTGGGTTTTGAATATATTCACCTGCTTATTTTCCCCTTATTAAGACATAAAAATGCGAATGTTAAACAATGGATAACTCATTAAAATATTTGTTTAAGTGTCTCATAGCGGTATAGTTATTTTTCATTGCTTACGATGATGTTGTTTTTGTTATAGGTCTTTAAAAAACAACTATCTCTAATTCATAGACGACGTTTTTTTTGAAGGAGTACCGGTCATAAAGAACATGTAAGCTCAAATACTGTTCATGTATATATTGTTGCAATGTTCTATTTCATTCAGCCATCACTTCTTAACGTTCCCAATAAAACGTTAATGATAGAATGTCGTTATACATGTACATTTTACAAAACGTTAATGGGAAAACTGACACAGCTGTGTTCAATATTGCATGCAACTTTATTTATTAAAGCCTATTTAGATATGTCTAATTATGGCAATTAATACCAATTTCCATGAAGATAGATCGACTTTATACCAAGACTAAAGATGTTTTTTCGACATCTGTTTGATGGACCTTATATTTTGGATTGTTTTGTAAAATGTTGTTATTCATGGTATTTAGTAAAACAATGATACGATTGAAGGCAAAATGCTATAGGCGATCGTGATTAATGGTGAACACAGTTTGAGGTACGAATTTACAGAACAGAAGATATATATATATATATATATATACGATCTTTACATAGAAAATCGTCAGTCTAAACCATATTATGAAACAAAGTGATAATAAACTAAACGTGTAATACTATCTAACATAATACATGAAAGTGGTGGGAAAACACACAATTATTCCATTTAGTCGAAGTATTTATTTGACAGGTCGGCAATCAGCTATCATGCTGTAAATCTTTATAGAAAATAAACTTAAAATAAATATTGATCAATGTGCTAATAAATAGAAGGAAATATCTTACATAAAGTGCATGGGTTAAATATGGAAGAAAATTTTACAATCAAACATGTCTGTTGCATATATGTACAACGATATATTTTAGTTCTGTAACATAAATGTTGACAATGGAGTATATAACGAAAAAACATATTGATATACATACACCTGGATCATTATGCTAATTATTTTAGCATGTTTTATATTATTATACACATAAGATAGATTAGATTATTTACATATCGATAAACAAACATAAACAAACAAGCAATCAAACTCTCGGAACATTACACGTCAGTTGTTCGTATTTGAATTATAAACAACATTCAATGTGTACTTTCGGATTAACAGGTCATCTTTAACAAAAACAGACAACTTAATAACTTCGCTGTTATTACATGTTTTTAAAAGGCTTAGTAAATTATAAACTGATGGCATTTTTTATCAATAAGATTTTATATATTTTTCTTGATATCGTTGTAAAAAGGGCATATTAACAAAAAAATGGTATTCGTCCTCTAATTCACATGGGTTACATCAATTACAATATATTTCTTCCCTAGCAATACGATTATTTCTGAACCTACCAGTTTGGATTCTTAATAGGTGACTTAACCTTGAAGTTCTTAATATACAGAAATAAAATCTGAACTTGGTATGTAAGGCATCTAAATATTCTTCATATTCAAACGATATTTTAAATTGTTTGTAGAACATATAAAATTTACTCTCGAGTGAGTGAAAACAATCTTGTTTAGGATCATATATGATTCTGTATTTAAATTCAGTAAGGGATTTTTTTGTGTAAACATATTGATACTTTTCATACACATACGACAACCCGTAATCATTTACAATATTTTTTTCTATTTGATACCTAATTTCTCACCCCATAAATACAGTCTTTACGAGCCTCGTTATACGCAAAACTTTATATTATGTTATCACTGTTTTCGATTGTAAACCAAAATTTAATTATTCGAATGTATCTAAGGATAAAAAGTGGATATCTACCCAGTTCGCCCTGCAGCAGAACACGCATTGCTTCTTACTCTAACTAATCGTTAAAGGTGATTTTGTTCTAGTTCCTTTGAATTTGTATATCCCCAAACTTTACAAGCAATACTTCGATATGTGTAATCTGGAACGTTGAAAGGTTCACATCGGACAAGATTGCATCACCGGAATTTGCAGATTTGCTTTCACAATATGACATAATTTGTTTCAATGAACATTGATTAATTCAAAATCTAATATTAAATGACATATATATTGCGGTAACATAAATAGCATCCGAAAATTCACCTGTTCTTGCTAGATTTGATGGGCATATATTAAAGACAATTGAATCGGATATTAAGAATTTTAGCGAGCTATGTGCAGTTTATGTAACGGGAGATACAAATTTAAGAATTGGACGAAAGTATATTATATTGCGTATGATCGTAGTTTAATTAATCTCGACATTGACAATCCTATGCCTAGGGCATTGTCACATTTATGGCGACACAGTTTCGAGTTGTTAACGCTATATTGCATAACGATAATAATATTGGGAGAAAAAAACAACAAAAAAACACAATTGTCAAAGAGCAGTTGACTACATATTAACACGGTCGGCAAATTTTGAAAATAGAATGCACTTTGAAATAAGACATTTTAATGAATTTTCAAATCATGCCCAAGTTGAACATAATCTTAAAACTGGAACAACAAGCAAAACATATACGAGAGAACCAAAACATTTTTTTATGAAATTCTATTCACATGGAAGCTGTATTTCCGAATTATAGAGCGATATTTTAAATATTGAGTAAAGTCTAATACGCGGGATAGAAAATAACGATGAAACAGATTACCTAGTTTCAATTTTTACTCAGTATATTACGTCTTAAGGTAATCCGTATTTTGCACGCACTATTATAGGGGCCTTTTCACGTTTTGGTAAATTGACAAAATTGAAAAAAGTTGTTTCAGATTCACAAATTTTCGTTTTAGTTATGATATTTGTGAGAACACAGTAATACTGAACATTTACCATGGTCTAATATAGCCATTATATGCATCTTTTGACGATTTAAAAACCTAAACATTATAAAGCGTTGCAACGCGAAAATTGAATAATTTAGAGACTTCTGTTGTTGTCGTTTAATTTTGTGAAACTACGAAGATTGCTTATATAAAGTATAAAATACGTTTGTAATACATACTTGGCAGGATAGCAGAGCAGTCTAATTGATTTTTACTCCAGGACTCCAGGGGTCACTGGTTCGAGCCCTGCTGATGGTTACATTTTTTTCTTTTTTTAATTTTATTCTTGATTTTTTACTGGAGCTTTTTAACTCCGATGTTTACATTTATCAATATAAAGCATTTAATGACAAACTTCAAAACATGCCACAATCTGTGAAAAGGCCCCTTTAACTCCGTTTCAAATAAATTCGATTCACAAGACAAAAATAAACAAAAGTGGTATAATGCTGAGTGTGAACGAAAACGTAAAGAATATAAGGATGCTTTATACAAATAGATAACAATTAATAACGAGATCAATCGCCAGTCACTATTTAAAAAAGAAAGCATACAAATATTTTTGTCGTAAATGAAAGGCAGATTTTAATCGTATGTTAAGACGCAAGATGGACAGTATGAAATAAAAATCACCTAAAGAATTTTGGAAAATGTTCAAAATAAGATCCGCAATCCCGAACGGATAAACAATTGATTTAAAAGAATTCGTTGAACACTTTAACAACCTGTCGAAAAATGAAGGTAGTTTAAAAATGAGAACAGTATACATTTTGTTCGCAATTCTGACAGTAACCACAACTCTGACTGTTCTTACCCGGAGCTCGATAGAAACATAACATAGGAAGAATTGTCATGGCCACGAAACGAATAGGTAATAAATAGGCGTGTGCTTCGGACAATATTATTAAATAATATTTTAAAGAAAGTGTCCATGTAATAGGTTACGCAGTGGAACTGTTATTTAATCATATTCTCAAGTCTGAGAAATTCCCACACAGCTGGTCAACGGGTTTGATTATCCCCCTATATAAAAAGGCGATTCGTCTATACCCAATCATTATCGAGATATAACCCGTGTGAGTTGTTTGAAAGTTATTCACTAATATACTAAACGAACGCTTACAAACTTGGGCTACTGCTAATGAAATGTTACTGACGAACAGTTCGGTTTCAAGTCTGGCTATAGTAAAGTAGATGCAATAGTTGTCCTTTAATAATTGTTTGAAAGTCATTTAAACAATAAACAAAAACTGTTATGCTGTTTTGTCCATTATTTAAAGGTATATGCGTTAACGGATCGTGTGCATCTTTGGTTTAAGCTTATTAAGTCTAGTATCGATGGCTTAGTGTTGTCCTTTTTTGGATCTGTGTATAATCATATTAAATGGGGTGTTAAACATATGAATGGTATTTCAGATTTTTTTGAATCCGACAACCGTTTATTACAAGGTGAGATATGTTCGCCGATAATGTTTTTATTATTCTTAAATGATATTGAGTTGCACTTTCAATGTGATATGAATTCGGGCATTACTATTGATCAATTATAAATCTATATTGTATTATTTGCCGACGACGCATAATTAATCTCTAAATCCGCTGATGGATTACAATCTTCCCTGAACAATTTGCGTGAGTATTGCACAAAGTGGAATATAACTGTCAATGTCGATAAGACAAAAATTGTCATCTTTCATAAGGGCAGATTAAAAAAGGGATATAATTAGGTTTATAACAACAATTCTTTAGAAATCTTGTAGAATTTTGATTATCTAGGAAAAGTTTTGTCAAGCAGCAAATACTTTGTCTGCCCAAACGCTTTGGTGATTAACTCATTATTTACGATTACAAATTCTATTAATGTACCTGTTAAATCCTGTTTAATCTGTTTTATACCTGTGTTGCATCGATTCTTAAATATGGAAGCGAGGTGTGGGGATTTACTAAAGCTGAAAATATTTAGCGAGTCCATCGCACATCCTGCAAATGGCTTTTAAATGTAAAAGCTTCTACAATTTCAAATGCTTTGAATGCCGAAGTTGGTTGATACCCGATGTATATTTGTCGATATTTACAATATTAAATATTTCTTAAAATTGTTAAACGAAAAATTGTCCAACTGTATTTTAAGCAATATTATTCGTAGACAATGTAAAGAAGCATGTGACTACCCTCACTCTAAGTCATGGGCATCAAACGTTCGGAAACTTTTGCAACAGTCAGGTTTTAATGACGTGTGAATACATCACGAATCTGTAAATGTTAACTGCTTTATGGTAATGTTTCGCAATAGATTACATGATTTCAAAATGGCAAACGAATGATGTTAAAGATTAAAACCCATCTTTGAAAGATCCATTTACTTTCAAAAATGAAAATTCTAAATTTAGAAACATAATAGCAACATTAAGATTATCTTAAAGGGGCCTTTTCACAGATTTTGGCATTTTTTGACTTATTCATTAAATGCTTTATATTGATAAATGTAAACATTGGATCGTAAAAGCTCCAGTAAAAAATCAAGAATAAAATTTAAAAAAGGAAAAGAACATTGCCCGGAGCAGGTTTCGAACCAGTGACCCCTGGAGTCCTGCCAGAGTCCTGAAGTAAAAACGCTTTAACCTACTGAGCTATTCCGCCGAGTACACATACTTGATGTATTTTATACCTTATATAAGCAATATTCGTAGTTTCACAAAATTTAACGACAAAAACAGAACTCTCCAAATTATTCAATCGTTTCGCGTTGCAACGCTTTATAATTTTTAGGTTTTAAAATCGTCAAAAGATGCATATAATGGCTATATTAGACCATGGTAAATGTTCAGTATTACTGTTTCCTCACAAATATCATAACTAAAACGAAAATGTGCGAATCTGAAACAACTTTTTTCAATTTTGTCAATTTACCAAAGCGTGAAAAGATCCCTTTAAAGTAATGTAATATACCAGTCGTGATATTTTAATCAATATAAACTAATAATTAAAACAAAAACACAAGGTATTTTAGAACTTTTCTTTTTTTCGACAATCGCGGTTGACGGTCCCATTAAACTAAGAGCCAAAATTATATAGATATTTCTTCCTGGAATTGGAATTTTGTATAATGTTATCTAATTATCTCTCGTATTTTTTTTTCTCAATCAATTGAGGATTTTGACATCCATTTAACTTTGTTAACAAATATAAAGAGCCTTCTCTTACATTATGCATGCATAAAGTTTTGTGCAAATTTTTCACATTTCACGCATTAAACATTATTGTTAGAAGAATTTAGTTCAAGTATATTTATGAAGCACGATCTTTGGGAAAGAGGCACGTATAAGTAATGTCTGATCAAAATAATTTGAGAAATGTATGTACGAATGCTAGACGAATTTAAATACATTCTTAACATTATTGTATTTGTGTATTCAAATGATTCGTTACAGACTCAGGATAAAGTAAGAAAATACCGTTTGCTTTTTCCTCTTGAAATATGAAAAGGATATGTGCCCCTTGTCCTATATCAGCGCCGAAAAAAAGATTCCATGATTCATAAATACATAAATTTAGCAGAAATTGTTTTATTGACTATAGGTAAAGACAGTTTTGCTTTTAAGATGAGAAAACAAACACTACCAAAACAATATAGGGTTAGAGGGAAATCGGTTCATTATCTTACCACAAATATTAAGCATACTCGGTCAGCAAGTCTGGATATCGTTCCTGAACGCCTGAAAAGGCTACCCTAATTTGCCAGTTTGCTATATTTGCTATTTTGAATTCAATTTTATATCGAAAAGCCTTGTGCTAAAATGTGCCATTTACAATACACAATGAGATTTTAAAAGACCGGCGTCATGCTAAAATGTGTTTTATGCTATATGCGCCCATCATAGCTATAGACCACTCAGCCTGCGCATTTTGCAGTCTAGTCAGGAAATACACAATGCGAACATTAAACCTTGACTGATTTTATAGCGGACAGCATCGCCTCTTAGCAGACTGCGCAAATGCGCATGTTGGGCTTGAGCTGCGCTGGCCGGAACGCCATAGGGCCCATTTTCGCATGACAAAGTGTGATTTGAATGTGTCGAAAGAATACATCGTGTTAATCAAATATATATATATGATATATTTTGATGGTAAGAAAGAAAACTGTGTGTTAATCAAATATGAACATACGATATATTTCGATGATGAGGAAATAAACTCATGCGGTTAATATGCAAAATTGTGGAATAAAAACACAATAGTTGAAATTTTGTATTCAATTCAATTTTTTAGAAACGTAAATTTAGAAACTTTATTTCAAAGTCAGCATGTATGCTGAATATCTTTTTAAAAGATATTTCTTGTTGTATTTAGTATTTTTCTAATCGGTTTTATCGATTATAAAGAATTTGTGTCGTTGTCTTAAAGTAACAATCACGCTCAAAAATATCGAATATTTCGTTAAATAAAGCTAACCCATAAAAAAATCAATGTTCCTTTTAGCAAAATGCAAAATTTCAACGTTAGATGCTGTCTGGTAGAATTGATTTAACGAGATACAAAATGCTGGTTTTTATTTTTTTGTGGCCACAAATAATTCCATTTATATCTCCCGTGAAATATCCGATTATTAACGGGCGAACACGAGATTGGTTACGGTAAGCGTCGGAAGCATGACGTAGCTCTCATGAATAATCATTTTGTGAAATCAAAATGAATTCTGGGTAACTGGAACTTAGCGAATGCGAAATGGCTTGTATAAATTATGCAAATGAACGCAAACCGAATGAATCCGATCCTGACTCGAAAGCGAAAGTAGATTACATCGTGGAACGATATTTAGATGCTTAAAACTTGCCGAATGCTTGTAATATAACGTTTTTACATCAATGTTACTTGTTTTTAGGGTCTTCCTATTGTAATTAACCATCGTATGGTACTACTTGTTGTCGAATGTTTTTATATAGCATAATACAGTAGCCGTATGTATTGGTGAGCGTGATAGTGACTTTAAGTATACCTGTAGTTATAAGTAAACTCCTGTTCAACGTTTTATAAATTGAGAACAGTGAATATAAACAAACTTTACCTTATACTGTTGCGTTGTTATCACCTGTGCAATAACCCTTTTTACAATAAGCCAAAATCGATAAGAGCACGAAGTCAAGTGACTCGAAGCATTCCAGAACGAGGATGAACGTGTAGCCATTTCTAATAGTTCCATGCAACGCCGCATTTAATTTTAACCCTTCAATCTTTTGAATATTTTGCGACGTAATTATATTGTCAACACAATATGACATTTTATGAATAAGTTTATATATATATATATATATATATATATATATATATATATATATATATATATATATTCTTCCCATTGAAAGTGTTAATACATTCATTAACTGTTTTTTATTTAAGTACTTGCTTATTCAATTGTTTATACACACTTTGACACTCATCGTTTGGGCTTTTTTATCGCAGTGTTTAATCAAAGATCTATCAATAATAATGTTTATTGATAGATAAATGGTTTTATTGACCCTGTTAATATCTCGTTGTGATTATATACTGTGCCGAAAAATACTAAATAACAACAAGGTGTAATAAACTACATGTGGTAGACGTCTGGTCACTAAACACAATTTTTGATACTCCCATGTCTTCTCGTTGTAGTAGTATTGCTTAGTCATTTTTTAGGACTAATTTGACGCCAAATACGCAAATTTTAATTAATTAATCCAAACAGATAGTGAGAAACTGAATACTGTATAGATTTTTGCCATTGTAATCATAATAATAAATTGAATGCCGACCATTCGTTCCAACGGACAATCGTTCCTACCCTAATTTTGACACGGGCGGAAATTCGCTACTACGTTGTTTTGACAACACGGACATTCATTTCTTTGACAATGGTGACAATGGTTTTAAAATTATTTTTACAGTCCGGGCATTCGTTTCTGAGTTATTTTGACAAATAAACGAAGGAACAAATGTACCTGTATTTAAAACAACGTTGGAACGAATGCCCGCCTTGTCAACATTTGCGTAGGAACGATTGTCCGCGGGAACGAATATCTGGAAACCTTATAAACTCCTTTATAACTTTGCATTTTAAATACAAAAAAAAATGTTATTTATTGCTTAAGTTTAGAGTTGATTTGAACATACACGATACAAGTTTTTATGATTATGTATGTTATTCATTTGGTTATAACCGTTCACAAATCATGTAGTCGGCCTTAAATACCAATTGCACGAAAACCCATACTTGAAGACGTTTTAAAAATGCATTCAAACATATATTTAATACGTTAAAGTCGCATGTACACACTTGATTGTCGGGAATCGGGACAGTCATGGCATTATTATTAATTAATTTGTCGAATAACGTGACTTTAAAACGTGTCGATTAACTCTCATTCTACTGATTAAACATATCTTTAACGTGCATAAACGTTTGATTCTTAAACAACCACTTCATCTGATAAATATTTTACGATGTTCATGATACAATATGACATTTATTGATAAATTGAGTGGATCTGTTATCGTAACATTAAGACGCTTAAAATTTTCGTGTCCAATACATGTTCGTGAAATAGCATTGTTTAGTAGAGTTCAAGCGATCTGATTAGAGTTTAAAGACACATTTTGGCCCGATCAAGGTATTTAATTCTGTTACTTTATAATGGCTATAATCATAATGGTAATAATTGTAAATTCACAATCATGATTTAACATAATCAGAATAATAATCGTTATTATCTTTATAATCGTAATTATAACTGTAACCACCACATCAAACAACATTCTAAACACAACCACCGCATCAAACGATTGTCAA
Organism: Dreissena polymorpha; assembly: GCF_020536995.1. Lineage (NCBI taxonomy): Eukaryota > Metazoa > Mollusca > Bivalvia > Myida > Dreissenidae > Dreissena > Dreissena polymorpha. Next base: position 53,724,549 of record NC_068363.1, on the reverse strand, counting down.
CCTTTTCTTGATTGTGGATGTAACATACCATATCCATTGGGAAAATGCGAAGAAACAATAGCAAATCAAAGTGTTGTAGTAGAGGGCAAAAACCTTTTAAATATGTTAAGAAATGTACTAATAAATTGATAATGCATACTTTGATGTTACGTCAATTTAAACTAACACATGTAGCAGCTCATTTGCGTAACTTTAAAGATCTGAGAAACGAATTTAAATATATCTGTAATAATAAGCTTTCATACTTTAAGCGTCGTAAAAGAAAGCAACTGTATGATGTAAGAACAATGCGTCTATGTTCTGGAGAAAAATCAAATGTGCCAACATTAAATCATGTATACATTCAAATATTAAGGCTGAAGAATGGTATAAAAATTTTAGCAAACTACTCCAAGATACAGATGCTGTGAAAATTTAAAATTCTGAAAATACATAATTTATTGATGTATCAGCATACGAACTTAATGAACCATTTACCGTAAAAGAAGTCTGACGGTAGTGGTTTAAATAAACAAACAACAAAAGTGTTGGTGTCGATGGAATTCCAGCGGAATTTTATTATTATACCTTGAACGAAATAACTCCGAAACTATGTAAACTCTTTAACAAAGTTATCAAATCAAGTAATTTTGCCGATTCGTGGGGTACTAGCATAACATGTCCTATTTATAACTCGGATATAAGTAATGACCCCGGAAATTACAGAGGCATTTGTGTTACTTATACGATGTACAAAGTAATTTTTGAAATAGTAAATGCACGTTCATACTTTTGGGCCGAGAACAACAAGATAATATACGAATCGCAAGCCGGTTTCTGACGCGGTTACTCGACAGTTGACAGGTTTTGCCTCCAAGCTATATGCATGATACAAAAGTATATATCGAAAAAGACAGGGAGATTCTATTGTTTATATGTTAATTTTAAAAGAAGCGTTGGATTCCATAAACCGTTTTTAATTGTTTAAATGACTTGAAAGGAGAGGCTTACATGGTAAATTTCTGGAAGTTCTAAAAGCTATGTACAAGAACTTTAAATCCTGCGTAAAAGAAATCTACATGCTCAAATGATAAATGCGGGGAATCACGTGGTCAGATTTGAGAAAAAAAGGCCGCCGAAGCCTCGATTCGATGGAGAAATTGATCATAGGGCCAACCGGAAGCGGTTTTAGCGAGTATTAACCGTTTTCCGCTGGTTGATCTGAGTGGGGAGATAACTCATGGAATATTTCGCGATTTCCTGAACAGTCAGACCAACCCGCGGAAAACGGTTGATACTCGCTAAAACCGCTCTCGGCTGGCCCTATGAGAGTCGTTATCCGATTAAAAACAAGTAAGTAATAAGGTAGTTGTACCTGTTTGAAGACTCAATTTCTCTATCGAATCGAGGCATCGGCTGCCATTTTTTCTCAAATCTGACCACGTGATTCCCCGCATTGAATGATTATAACACACACTCAGTCGAGAACGCTATTACCAGTTGGTTCTCTTGTAATATCGGCACAAGACATGGAGAAAAATGTTCGGCACTATTATTTGCCCTTTTTATTGACGAGAACTGTGGTTCGTTTTTTTGTCATCAATCAAATTCCCGACATATATTTGTTTAATGTTCGCTAACGATATCGCAAATATCACAAAACAAAAGATACAAGACAAGATTAGCGTCATTGCGATACACTGTCAAAACACAGAGATGGAAGTTAATTAAAAAACCCTGAGATAATTGTATTTCGTAATGGTGGATTACTAAAAGGCACCGAACGTTGGTATTTTCGAGTCAAAGAAGTCAATAAAACACCAGAATACAAGTATATGGGCCTAATTTTTACCCTTTTATTATCATGGAAATTAGCACTTAATAAGCTATCTACCCAAGTACAAAAGGCTATATATCCAAATATAATTTTCATAAGCCATTGGGCTACTTTCATCATCTCGAAATGTTCTAAATATGTGATTTCATGATCAAACCCATATCCGTTACGGATCCCAAATATGGGGAAACGATTACGTACATGCAATCGAATCTGTTTACAACACTTTTTGTAAAAACATTCTGAAGCTTGATAAAAAAAACAAATAATTGTATTGTGCTGGGATAATGTGGTAGACATCTATTGTGTGTAAATTATTTAACTAATTGTGTAAGTGATTGGTGTAACCTTTTACAAATGACCGCGCATCGTTATCCGAGGAATTGTTATTTTTCTGTTAAAATCACTAAATGACGCTGAGTGAACGTTCTGGGCATCGACAATTAGACATTTATTGTTCAAATACGGATTTGGTTATGCTTGGATAAGTCAAGAGGTTGGTGATAAAACATATTTATATTATCTTTTTAGCAACGCCTTACTAATTGCAGAACACAAAAATGGAACGACGACGTTTCAAACTCGAGTCGATTTCATCATTATAAACATTACAAAAGCTTACTTAACACAAAAAAGTATTTTTCAATTGATTTAACACCCAAATATAAGATTAGGCTTTCGAAATGCCGAGCCTCAAACCACAAATTACAAATCGAACTGGGGAGACGCAATAATGTATAAAGAAAGAAAAGAATATGTAATACTTGTTCTATAAACGAAGTTCGAAATCTGGATTGCGAATACCATGTTCCGATGTACCTAATGCAATGAAATACGATTACATTATCTTTATAGCTGATATTTTAAGGCGATTTACCGCTAGACTTTTATAACTTAGTGAGCTGTAATGATGTGCTATTATTTATTATGCATATTATCTACTGAAAAATATCAATAACTAAATCAAATACTTTGGATATATAAACACAGAATCTGTTTGGTTTGTGTTGTCGTTTTTTTGTGAATGCGTGTAGCTGTGTGTGGATGTGTTTTATTCACAGCTAAAAAAGGCTTAAAATATCAATAACTCAACAGTATACATTGGTTTATTAACACAACCCGTATGTTTTTATTATAAAAATGTTCTAGACACAATTCTGTTATGATATATTAGTTAGTTGTAATGTACAACAATCTATTATGGACCGGAAGCCTTTGTTTACAAAATAAAATTGACGTGACTTGAAATGTGCGACAGTGAGAACCGTATAAAAAATCATTTATACATTTGACAAATACTTACCAAAATCAATACTAGGCATAATTTGCTTTATAACTTTTTTTATTTATTTATAGCATTTTGTATGTCACAATAGTGTGATATATATTGATACTCAAGTACATATTGCGATGTTTGTACTAGAATAACATATTCCGAGGTCATGGTCGTTTTAGTTTAACGGTGTAAACTGAACGAAAACACACACTCCAATCAATGTTATATAAATAAATTAAGTTTTGCCCAAATTACATATCTAGGTTAACAAAATGCTTTAAGTTGTTGAAACATATATTCCATTTTATCATCTTATATAATTAGTGTGCAATATGCAGTGTTTTTCACCTAAACAGCAGCAGTCAGGTATACCAATTGGCTCGCTGGAGATTACACTACTGGCTTACCACTTGACTCGCGCATTTAATGGTTTCATTTGGTGCTTGTATTGCAAAGAATTTTTTTGTCACGTTGGTGTTATTTTAATCCACATCGGAAACCTTTGACTGACGTAAACCTGTGTTACTTGAATGTGTTATAAAACGAAGCTGTTTGTTGTTACTTCAGATACCTGGATGACAACCGGATACGCAACATTTCTCGGACGACGTTCAGGGGCTTGACGAAACTAATCAGACTGTGAGTTGCAATGGATTCATGATTTGCAGTTTAAGACAAGCTGCGAAATATAAATGTATTAGTCTGTGGTTTGCTTAATTGGAAGGAAGATTTTTCTCCGTTGTTGTCCCTTTGTCTTATGATTTTCCTCCAGAGAGTGGTCAACTGCGATTTCTAGTAAGAAATCAATTTATAAATAAAACTATGAAATATTCTGGCTAAATGTAATATTTTGAATATAGTCTTTCACATATAAAGGCATGGGCAAATGAGTTTTAAACAGCTCTAAGCTTATTGTCCCCTACCGGTAAAACCGGAGGGGACTTATGGTTTGCACTCCGTCTTTCAGTCAGTCTGTCTGTCACACTTTTCTGGAAGTTCTTCATATTTTTTCATGAAATTTGAAAGATAGATAGATGGCAATATGGAGATTAGGCATGTCATTTTATTTTGTTCCTATGTCAAGAATTCTGGTTGCTATGGCAACAAACATTTTAAAAAATCTGAAAATGGTGGAGTTTCACCGGTAGGGGACAATATTGCTTGCCAATCTTTTGTTTACAATATTTGATCAAGTGATTCATAGTAGTAAAACTATCGCTTTAATTGACGCTTTTGATTTTTAAGGGGTTTATCCAATAACGATCTGAAATCCATAGGGGACGGTGCATTTGAAGGAGTGTTGAGCATAGAAACACTGTAAGCTGCCTATTTTGTACATATAACTAATGTGAATTTTGGGATTTTCTATTTTGCTCTGACATCACTGCATATCGTTTTCAATTACAAAATACGTTATAAACATATTTTTTTGTACATTTTACCAAACTTTGATAATAAAAAATTGGCAAATGTCTTAAATAATACGAGCTGTTGACAATATTGCATAAAACATTTATTTAAGCTTAGCCTCTAAACCTATAAGTTCGTGCACCTTAAATTTCAATGGCAAATCTTTCATGAAAATTCATTAGACAATAACTTGAAAACACAGACATGACTTTAAAACACAAAGAATGATTAACTATACGGTATTTGGTCCTCACAGTGTGTTCAGCGCAATATATATAAGTTGATGCGGTACGGTGCAATAACAATTGTATGTTTGGTTCTTTAAATTTTCAATCCCGAGATAGAATACATCTCAAATTTAGCGACATAATACATGACATTAAGTTAACACCGTTATAAGCAATTAGTCTAATTTGAGATCTAGTATACTATAATAATTGGTAATTGAAATCATATTTATAACCAAATAATTCTTACATATCATTTGTCTTACCCATTCGAAAAAAAATACGTTGACATTAGTCAAAAGTGTTTATATAACCTTTATAATCCATGTTAGTGTGTAGATTTTTTTTAATCAGCTGGGTACACACCAGCCGCTGATAAAAATGCCCGCATACCGCACTTGGACAATAAGGCTTAGAAGATAACAGCAGCTGGTTGAGTGTCTGGCGAATGCTTTTCTCACACTTGAGTCTGCATTTCTCATACGATGAGTAAATTTTTTTATATTTTCTTCGTATGAACTTCTGAATATGTGAGAAACAGGAACTGAGCAACATGAGTTTCTTGGTCCCGATTTTATTTATTTCCTTTTCTGTACTACAAGTTATTCGAACTTGAAAGCAGTCAACTGCAGTTGTGTATGAAAAATATATATTTCTTACGTTTATGCAACATTAACTTCAGAATGTTTATTGTGTATTCGTTTGAAACAAAGTTGGGTTCCCTTGCAATTGAAGCAGAAACTTACATTTTTTTGCAGTGAAACTAAACTATTATTCTGTTTTTCAATCAAAGATTCAAAGTATTCAAACATTGTATTCTCCTTAAGCGATTACAAAAATAAAGACTTGTATCTGTTTTGGATTTCAGGGCGCAAATAACAACGCTTTTGTGATTGTATTTTCTTTATTCAGCTTGTTATAATGCATAGAAAATGAATGTTTGTCCCAATGTGTACCAAATAATAATTGCTTATTGAATATATATGTTCATAAAGGTGTATTTGTAACATAACGATTTCGAAAAATGGGGGAAAAGGATTGAGGGTTTGCAATTATGTGTGTCTATTTTATTTGTACGTTTTTTAAACTTTGATTTTTGATGAAGACTACTATATCACAGGTAAATGAGAGAAAATAATAACCAATCAAAATATCGTTTTGCAGCTTTAAACTCTTATAATTATAGTAAGAATTATAGTTATATATTCAAATGTGCACCTGTGTGAACAATATAAATATATTTGCATTTGCAAAAAACTGTATAATAAACCTTTACCAGGCAACTTTTGCATATAACTATTTTATTCATTTATATTCTTTTTTCCAATAAATGAGTTGTGTTAAACAATGTCACAGATATTTATTATGTTTTATATTTATGCCTAGTAGATAAGTTAAAGCGTGTGTACGACACATACAGAGAAATGCTATAAATGTCTAAATAAAATGTCTGAAAACTCAAAGAAAACACTAATATTGTGTAACCAGTACCGGTCTGGTTTAAGGAAGTAACAATAATCTTCAGATGTAAATTTATGTGTTATGCAAACAAAAAATCTAATAGTTTATTTTAAGAAAGAATTACAACAGAAGTGTTGTTTAATAAAACATATTTAAGATATTTACGAGATGAAATAAATAATATATTTGTAAGCGAAAGGTGTATTTAATGGTATTTCAAGAAATCGGTTATTTACAAAATGATAACAGTCATGTTTTTGAAATGCAAAGAGAAACTGGGATGTACGAAAATTAACAACATTAACCATTATGCCATTATACCCGTCATAAGACTATGACTTAAGCACCTATAAAAGGATGTAGTCCATTTCATTTAGACAATAAACAATTTTTTCTCAAAGATGATTTCAAAGAAATGTCACATTTGAAAAAATCCTTGATTTTTATTTCAAATTAAAATGTAACCTTAACATATGCCAATAGTTTTTTTTTGTGTAAAATTCGATTAAATTATAAAATAGTGTATAACCATGGAAGACAGGAAGTTAATTTATCAATTTTATTAAGTTTGCAACATAATCAGAAATATAATGCGTTGTATATAAGTACACGTTGCATATTTGTTGCCCATTTGTTTTACTATAGTATCATACACAGAATGGTAAGGTTGCTTTAGTTTAACTCTACGGAAAACGCACACACACACACACCTATTCAATATTACATAAATAAATGAAGTATGTTCCAATTTATATATTTCGTTTTACAAAATATATTTCTTATAATTATACAAGTATCCCATCTGTATAGATCCCTATTCAATTACAGTACTGTTCACATAGCCAGAAGCAGACAGTTATAACTCTTATTTAACGTGGGCTCGCTTGAGAAAACTTGGTGTTCATTTCATCAACACGCGGAGTGGGGGGGGGGAGGGTCGCGTCACGGGTTACCTTTTAAACGGTCCTCCTGTTCGAATGTGTAATCACAATGCTGTGTCTGTTGTTACTGTTGTTACTTAAACACTTGTTCAAATAATCCATTTCCATGAAGTTAAATCGACATGTCTCTCATGGAAACATACAGTTTTTCAAATCTTTTTTAGAATTAAAAAAAATCAACATTTAATATTGAATACATGTCATTCAGTCTTTGCTTTATTTCAAATGTGTTACAGAAGAATGCAAGTTATAACCTCACATTACTTTCTCGAATAAACATATTCACGAAAAACTTATAAACATAATATCCATATATTCCGGCCACTGCATCAAAACCATTTTATTTGGATACGACACTTGTGACTAGTTATACGAAACTAAAGTAGGTGATGCAGTTCACACATGTATTATTATAAGTAAGCGATTTGATACGCAAATCAACTACAGAACGACTCTGAAACTGTTTGTCTCCTCTGCACCAAACAAGTCTTTCCAAACTTGTGTTTTCTTCCAAGCTTTTGTCACTTCATCTCCTACACTTTTCAAATGTCATCTTATTATTTGTACTTAACAAAATAAACTCTATTTTTTGTGTTTTACTTCTTTGCCTTATTGTTGTTCGATACTTTAAAACACACTTATTTTTGTCCGATAACATGCAACTGTACATTAAGCGAGGGAGAAGAAAACCTAGTTTTTTTAACATGTTTATACTATAAATGTTGTATGCAATTATATACATAACATGGTTTGTTTTTACAAATAAATATGCTCAAATAGTTCATAGCAGGCCGGGCATAAAATGTACCGAAGTGTTATGATTTGTGCAGATTACCAAAAACATGAATAATTTATAACACACAATCAGTATAGTTATTACCGGAATACTCTCTAATGCTATCCGATGTGGATGGCTTCGGTCTTTCTGATGTCAAAAGTGATCGGCGATGTGAAAAGTTATTTAGCCTTGCTAAACGAAACATAACGATGTGTACATATAGGATAACCAACAGTTAACGTGACATTGGATGTATTGGTGCTGTGTTAGATAATAGAATAATCTGTATGTGATGTTCTGTATTTCAGGGATTTAAGCGGCAACAAAATTCAACACATTGATGCTAATGTATTTAGATACATCATTTATCTCATTTGTGAGTATTTACCTTAGCATTCTCTATTAAAAAAAAGATTAATCTCTGATCGATTTGTCAGCGAGATTCGGTGTTAAGTGTTCATAGAATACCAATTTAACAAAGACTGCCAACTTATTCATTATAATTGTGATTAAATTATATGAGAAATATATTTATGTGGACTTGTCTTTTGCATATGTACTTTTTGTTCAGGTTGATAAAATAATGAACATAAATCCACGTCGCTTAAAAACAACTAAATTAATTGCTTTTTGACGATGCTGGAACAGCATCGTCCAAGGTTTGATAACCATAAAAAAAAAATCACAATGGCGACCTATGTAAAAGACCGAGCCAGTCCGATTGACTTCACTTTTGCATTCGCCACTGCGTAGGAGATTGCTCGTAATCGATAACATTCTCCTAGCAGAGTTGTCGTTCGTGTTTCAACATTCAAAAATGGCCGCCCCCGTGAGAGTCTCGATTCAAAACTTTCTTACTGCATAAATTGGCTTGTTTCGCTATTTAAAAGCTGTCATTAAGGATATATGAATTATTTATTCACTAAATCTCCGCTTATGACAACAATAGTCGGAATTCGAAGGATATATACTCGATGTGAATGAAGGACTTTCTGGATCGTAACAGCTTGACACGGCAAAACTGGCATACTGGTATTTTTAGTTATCAATATAAGTCACATTGTGCTTTATAAATTGTATTCGAGCATTTTGCGACTTATTGAATGACTATGATACCCGATATCAACATTTCATCGGGGATTTGCAGATCACCAAGCTGTCCTGAAATTAAACATTGATTTCATACTGCAAAAGGCGATGCTAGGGGGCGTGAGAGATGTTGCACCTTCCAGTATCGCTCGATTGTTCATTGTCGGCTCGGGTACTACATACATGTACCCCGGGTACTCTTAAATATACTTACATGTATCCCGGGTACGGTAAATATACTAAAATGTACCCGGGAAATTTAACCCTAAATCAGTCGTTGTCAACTATTTTTTGTAATAATTATATATACACATTTATGTCAATTTTCTGTAGAATGGCCTCTATATTATCGGAACACATACTCAAAAAGCATGTTGATGCAGTGTTTTTTGAAGAGAAGTGTGTTTAAGATAATCGGTTGCGCGTTTTACAACATCGGATTTTGGGTGCGAATACAACTCGGATACAGTCTAATATGGACCGAGTACAATTATGTTTATTTACCGTACCTGGGGTACATGTAATATACTTAGAGTACCCAGGGTACATGTAAGTATACTTAAGAGTACCCGGGGTACATGTAAGTAGTACCAGAGCCGACAATGACCAATCAAGCTCCATTATCCCTCATGAACCGACTCAAAAAACCGAGTCGGCAATATTTGACTTAATTTTTGGTTTAGTTGCTCTCGAGGGATCGAAAATTTCATAATCTTCCTAAAAGCCCTACGGGTTTGATCGCCAGAAGCGACATTGAAAACTAGCATACTTTGTTATCTAAAAGGCTGCTAAACCTGATATACAATGATAATGTGAATTTTCTCTCACATGATGTTCATCAGTCATATTATATAAAAACTTACAGCAGTAGTAAACAACTGGACAATAATTAATGAACGCATCTTTCATTTGTCTTTGACACTTTGATTTTGACATGGCCTAGATTTAAATATGTGATTGGACTTTACCAGCACTCTTGTAACAGAGCTAAAGTTTAAATGTACCATTGAAGATCACCTAAATCCAGATTTGCTATTATAGACGTGTGGAAAGTTTTAAGGGTGTGACAAGTAAGCAAAAATTGGTCATTACCCAGAGGCCACAACTGATCTATAACTGTATTAAAACAAGAAAAATCAGTGCCTGATTGAGATTTCCTTAGATATTTTAATAAAAACTCATTTCATAAGCCTGGTAACAGTTTAACGGTAATGCTACCGATGTGTCACACCAGGGCCTTGAATTTGAAATCTAGGACATGCATGGTCATTTCTTCATGAAATCAGGACACAAAATTGTATTTTAAGTCCTTAATTGACCTGGCTATAGTTCTCAGATTATTATAAGCTCAATCAGTATATTTGTATCATTATTTATGCTTTGTGTATTGTAAACATATACACAATCATGCAGTAAAATGATAGCAATAAATAATATCAAAGCTACCCATACTATAAAGGTCATTGACAAAGCCTATGGTCAAAATGTGAACACATTGAGTGTAATCGCCCTCTCGTTCCAGCAAAAACAACACGTTGTCATTTTGTCAGTTCTACTTTCACTTTCATTTTGTGATATCAAACTATTAACAATTATGTGGCTGAGAAAAATATCGCCATTACTTTTTATGCCCCCGGTAGGGTGGCCTATTTCAGTTGAACTGTCAGTCAGTCAGTCAGTCAGTCAGTCAGTGTGTCAGTCTGTCCGTCCGTCCAAAAACTTTAATGGCCGTAACTTTTTTTATATTGAACATAGCAACTTGATATTTGGCATACATGTGCATCTCCTAGAGCTGCACATTTTCAGCTGTGAAAGGTGAAGGTCATCCTTCAAGGTCAAATGTCAAATATAAAGCGTCTGTCTGTCTGTCCGAAAACTTTAACATTGGCCATAACTTTTTCAATATTGGCGTGCTTGCGTATCTCATAAAGCTGCACATATTGATTGGTGAAAGGTCAAGGTCATCCTTCAAGGTCAAGGTCAAAGGTCAAATTTTGCAATATTGAAGATAGCAACTCCATATTCGGCATGCATGTGTATGTCATGGAGCTGCACATTTTGAGTGGTAAAAGCTCAAGGTCATCCTTCAAGGTCAAAGGTAAAATATATGGCTTCAAAGCTGCGCAGCAGGGGGCATTGTGTTTCGCAAACACAGCTCTTGTTTAATATATTTTCTGCACATTTCTTCAAAAAACTTGCATCAATACACGATTTTCTTCGTTAATTCAATCATTCCTGACAGACTTGTGTACATATTTCGCTTACATTTTGACGCGCGTTGGTAGGACCGCATTACCGCTTCCGAAATGTGTATTCATACTATTGCCTTCGAGGAACTTATCAGATGTTTGACGGAAAGTGCCGAAAATGTGCGAGTGTGGTCAAGTTCCCCACGGGAACTACTTTCCCGTTTCCTCAATTTTTTTTTTCGTACCTAAAATTTTTCGTACCCAACTTTTTTTTCGTACCCAATTTTTTTTTCGTACCCAATTTTTTTTTCATCCCCAATTTTTTGTTTACCCAATTTTTTTCGGTAACAATTTTTTTGTTCCCAAATATTTTTTCGTACCCAAATTTGTTTTCATATCCATTTTTTTCGCAATATTTTTGTACCAAATTTTTTTTTGTACCAACATACACAATTGTGGTGATTGTGGTGATGTAGATAAACTTAACTTGATGCTTTTATATCCATCCTCTCAAAAGAATCGTCACACCAGTACTGTCAGTACTTTAATTTCTTGGCAGTGTTTGTGCAGGTGCCACGATTCGTTATCTGGGTATCTGCAAAGGCATGTTTACAAGCGTCGGTAGAATTAAAAATAGGATTGAAATTTCACCTCTGCTAAATATTAATAAAGTACCAACGCACTGATAACCTACTTATGTTACACAAATAATAACCGTTTGTTTCTGTTCTGCACATGTAATTATCAGAGCAAATTGATAGACGCATATACTTAAATTCATGATTTTCTCTTAATTCATTAATTTAAGCAAATGAAAGTATTAAAACATTAATTTGTTATAATTGATCACGATATGCATATAGTTCCTTAGTTACACTTATAAACGCAAATGTGTTTTATGCAACCTCAATGATAACGAGGATGAATATCACTTTGTTATTAAATGTCCTTATTATGCCGATATTAGGAATACATTAATTCCAAAGTATTACAGATCACGACCTAGTATGTTCAAGTTTATCGAACTACTTAATTGTTCAAACAAAATTGTGTTAAGAAAACTTGCCATTTTTTGTTTAAAATGCTTTAAGTTACGAGAAGATGTGCTATATGTGTAGTATAAATGATTGATCTTCCACAAAGACAATAAGCTTAGAATAATGTTATATTTGTAACAATTATTAAATTTCGTGTTAACATTATATGATCACTTTGTATTAACCCCATCCATGTGACATTCTCACTAAACATGTTGTATGTCATTACTTTTTTTAATTGATCTTTCCTCAAAAGGATGTATGTTTTGTATATAATTGTCACGCATGCTGTTATTGCATATTTATGTTTATGGCGATGAGCTGTATGCTTAAGCTAAAATAAAATATTCTGTTCTGTTCCATAAAGCGGGATTTATTTGTACAATTATCAGCAAATCAATAATAATTGTACCAATTTGCAACAAAAAAACAATATAAAATCCATCAAATATTTATTGAGTTAAGAACTAAAATGTTGGTTTAGTTGAGGAAATCTTCTGAGAGTAATTTAAGAACCATATGATGAAGTATGTTTCTTAAGGAGATTTATTAATGCATGCACATGTCTAGGCGTTGATTTATTTGTAACGACAAGTTATATGTTGCAAAATGTAATACGATTCATCACAAAATATTTTACGCTGGCGAATTTCTTCTCAGGAACCTAAAGGATAACCTTATTAAGCAGATTCCAACAACATCGAAAGCAAAACCAAACTTGGCAATGTAAGTACCTGTCAAATTTGCGGATAAAATCTATTATTTGTTTGATGATGTTTGATATGATTTGTGCGCCGTAAATGAACAAATACTTTAAAGTGCGTACGGTGTTTTTTTACGTATACAATATGCCACGGTTTCTTCAAAAGTATGGACCTTTGACTTTCTGTCTTATATTTCTTTATGTTATCCTAATTGTTTTTAAATTTTAAATTAATATATTTTGCTAAGCAGTTTGAAAGTTAGTCTTACGTGGACGATTTTCATTTCTAAATTCTTTTGTGAATCTAAGGTGGGAAATAGTGAGTGTAGGGACTTCGTTTTGTTTGTTGGCAGGGGAATTCCCCCACTTACACAATGCCAGTAATTTGGTCTTCTATTGGTTGATAAATGTAAATTGTGTTGGTGATTTGAGGCACACCTTACGTGAAAACATTTAACAAAAGAGTGTCCCAACAACACAACTGATGAAGACATTGCACAAATCCTTGTCTCTAAAGAGATGCTACTGGTGTGTATCAAGTTAGCGTACCCTCACTATACAAGTAGGTCAACCACGCTATAAAATAAGGTCAAAAACACAACGGATACTGAGAAAAAACACTGCACCAATCTAAAATCAATCTAAAATTAAAAGCGGAGATTGGACGTTATTCGTCACCTGTAAAGCAAATACTATCACAACAGACTCAGTGAGTTTAAACAGGCGACGCTACGACACTTCTGAAAGTAGGTCAGAACAACAAAGAAAAAATATCTTATTATCGACAAAATCAGCACCGATTAAACGCCCTGTGATACAGAATAGAGATAATGCAAAAATCTGCTATGACATGTAATACTCGGAACCAGAAAGTTTAAGTACTCGCAAATAAACAATAAAAATTGCTTTAAAAAAATGATCTACGCAGTGCTGAATCCTTTTGAAGAATGATGCAACTTCCGTTATAAAAGAGTAGGTTACACCGCAGAACGTTAACATGGGTTTCAATCAAGTAGTGTAAACAAACGGGAAAGAACGCTACAAACATAACTTAATTAGTAACTCCTGCGTCTTATAACTTATACAAAATGTATAAAGAGGACACGCAATGACTAGTTGTTTTACCGCTTATAATGCAATCATTATTTCACGATTGAAACGATCATGGGTTTTCTGTTTAGTAATTGTGGAGTACCAACATGAAGCTTAATAACAGGGCACACAATAGCTTAATTGCCGATTCCTTTGCATTCAACGCAACTAGGAATTTAACTGAACGAAATAGTAACACACACATATCTGCTATGTGGTTTTTCTTTCTTTTGCTAGATTTCATTTCGCGAAATGCACAACAAACTCTATATGTTAAAGTTATAATATATTTCATTGACATAAAAAAACATTGCTCTACTGCTTACAACGTCTGAACTATGAAATATGACTAACAACTATAAATATAAACTGATCAAAACTTTGATCGACGTCTAGGAACGGTCGATGCAAAGCGTTGGGAGTTCAACCCGAACCTCGTTTCGCACTACTTACACACCAATGGTCATGACCGGGGATAGGCTGACATAACGCACAGCAAAACTCTCAAACTTAAACGACGGGAGCGTTGTCCCAATACGCTTATCAGTAGCCGAATAACCACGATGGACAAACTTTAATGGAACGATATAAAGAACACAATAAGGGTTCCGCGAGACCCTTTTCTTTTCTCCTTTAAGCTGGAACCAGATGCCGACAGCGCAATAAGGGACAAGCAACCCTATAATACACTTCCACTTATCTGTGGAAGATGCAACAAGTTCAAACATCGGTCCACCTTATCTACCCACCTAACAAAGGGTACGCGTTCATAAAATGATTTTCATCTACTAAATATTTTCAACTATCAAGTTAGTAATGTATGTATATACTTTTCCCAAACAACTATGTGCTAGAAAGATCGTAAATAAGTTTCATCTAAACAACAAAACATAGCCCTGCTTAGGCTCTGACGACTAAACAATGGCAATATTCAAGACCGTCCTTGTACTTGACATGCAAAGTGCCGTTTAATTAACATTCATCGTACAACAGTTTATATACATATACATGTACATTAATTGAGGCAATTATTTTCAAAAGGTCTTAATTTACAAGCTTTAGTATAAGGGGAATGTTTTGAGTATCAGAGGTAAAATATGAAACGTATCGTTTTATTTGCGTATCAAATGGTCTGTTAAAATATCTCGATATATTTAAACTGATGTCGTTAAAAGTATGTTGTTTAACCAGTGATCTAGATAAGAACCCGCTGATCTGCGACTGCCAGCTCATTGAAATAGTACACGGCTGCCAGCCCAAGCTCGATCCCGCCCTGTGTAATGAGCCCGCGCACCTGAAGGGGCGTAGCATATCAAACGTCACTCGATCTGACCTCAACTGCAGCACGCAGACTGACGGTAGGTACATCGTTTTAAACTTACATTCACAAACAGTAGCTAGTTCATTATTTAAGTCATTTAATACATATTACAAATTTAGTAGTTAAGGCTTACAATCGAATGTTTATTCAACGAACTGTATCGCGCGTGTAAAAGGGTTGACGCAGGTTCTCGGACATTTATTTTGTGCAATATTTACTTTTTTTCATTGAAATATCTCAAATAGTATCACTCAAGTGGTATATTTAAATACACTGTATCTATGCATCACTTTAATTGAGAACTTTATTTTATATGTATCGACTTGCAGTTGAATGACGCTCGACAAAATATCGGTCAATGTGTCACTTATATGATAACGCATTTTCTGAAACCGCAAGGGTCTGGAATTAAATATTTTGTGAGCGACATCATATGGTGGTTCTCTACTTAGTTTTGTTTCATCAAATACTGTCCCTGGGGTACGAATTGGTCGCAATCTATGGGTTATTGGCTATTTGTTATATTTTAATAGACGTGCTGACACTTTGAATAATGGAAAACAACAAAAATATAGGCAAATAATCGCGTTATTAATATAATTCGAGCAAGGCGGGAGCGATAAATGCGCAAAAATGAGCCCAACGGAAAAAATGTATAACGTACACATTGCCTTATATAAGCCCGATCAACCCGAATTTTTTTTAAACAAAATTAAATGTTCAATTGAGCCTTATAATTGTTATTTTATCTTAAACATATTAACGTCTGTCTTTGACACCATAAATAATTGATGCCCTTTTACTCAATACACAATGTATAAAATATCGATAAACTGTATAACTTAATACACGATCATACAATACTTTTAAAATGAATTAAGTTATGTTTTGATCTCATCCAATAGGTATACTTGATATAAATACTATTTTCAAGTATTTGCTACAACTCGATACATATTTTTCGATCTGTGTTTAAACATCACAAAAATTTCTATAATCAAATGAGAAGCCGAATGTTAACAGCGATACTTTTTAGTTTACTTACTTTTTTTTAATTATAAATAAGCAAACATAAGTATATTAAGTTCTTTGTAATATAACTGACACTTAAATTAAGCACATGCAACGTAAAAATTATAACGTACTATTTGAAATAGATGATTTAATTTAGGCTCCTGGAATATTTTCCCTTGAAATATATTGCTTTTACCCGATAATAATAAATTATATGTGACTTATTACTAGTTGCTTAAGTTAGTAGAATATCCTTTTATCTATGTAAACGCGATTCCTAGACGAAAACTAATAAACTAATACAGAGTCTTAACATAACAGTTTAGTAAACACAAGGCGTAGTATATGCAAACGACTTATTTGCTAAACATAGCGACTTCTAACATTGTACTTAATATTTTACTCATAGTTTTTCAATCGGATTTGTACATACATATTACAACATTAGATATCTCAGGACTACAGTTTGGTCCCAATTTATAACTAGTAGTTTCGGTCTGCTATGATGTTCAATAACATACAATCTTAAAGCGGCCTTTAAACAGATTTTGGATATTGAAGTATGTCATTAAATGCTTTTACAAAATGTATTGACGGATCTAAACGTTGGATCTAAAAAGTTCCAGGGGAAAAAAACTAAAGAAAAAAACAAAGTTCCTAAACTGGACTGGGCTCGAACCACTAACCCCTTGAGTAAAAGTCTTATCACTTAGACCAGTCAGCCATCCATTCTCATACACGCAGTGTGGTATTTTATACTTTATATAAGCAATCCTCTTAGTTTCACAAAATATAACGACAGCAATAGAACTCTCCAAATTATTCAATTGTTTTGCTTTGCAACGCGTTTTAATTTTCAGGTTTTCAAATCGCCAAACGATGCACATAATGGATATTTTAGTGCATGGTGAATGTTCATTATTAGTGTTTCCTCACATATATCAAAACTAGAGCGATAATTTGCGATTCTGAAAGTTTTATTTTTTTATTTTGTCAATTTGTCCAAACGTGAGGCCCCTTTATATCACAACGCCTTTTTACGGTTGTTAAGTTCTTATCCAGCATTTAGCTTCCTGTGTGACTTTTCTCTAACAAACCCTAACATACGAAGAATCGAGCCCGCCTCATCATGCTCTTGAGTATTGAATGATGTAAATGTATTGAGCTATATATTTAACTATTTAATTTGTAAATTGTAGTAGCCTTTTCACGCCTTAGGCGATAGACTTATTCTCCAGGGGTCATTGGTTCGAGCCCAGTTTAGGGTTACTTTTTTCCGTCTTTTATTGTATTCTTGTTTTTACTGGAGCTTTTAGATACAATGTTTACATTTATCAATATAAAGCATCAATAATGACAAAGTTCAATACGTGCCAAAATATGTGAAAAAATTATCTACTCAATACATTAATTGGATTCTAGTCGCTTTTTTATGTTTTGCTAACGTCATTTTTAACGGCCAAATTGTCGACATCAATATTTGCGGTCACTCACCAAACCCTTCAGTCCCGTTAAAGGGTTTCAAAATGTTTAGATATTCAATATTCAACAGCATATCCTTAATTAGTAACAACAACCATGCATTGCTGTGATTCCTTTATAAAACTGACTGTATTTGCCATAAAACAGTCGATAACGGGATATGTTACTTATACATCAACTGCTTTTATTTTATTTGTTTCTCTGTTGTTACAAATTTTATAATTTTAGTAACACTTGTACAATAGAAACGCAAATGTGTGATGAAGACAGGAAATTGCCACACCTGAGAGGGAATGTTTTGCAATATGAAATGTTAATGGTACTACTTTTTATGCTCCGAATAAACTGTAGAGGCGTCAACATCTCAAGCGCCTGAAACACAATCAACTGCCTCATCGACTACGGAATCGTCGACATTGACTGCCTCATCGACTACGGAATCGTCGAAATAGTCATCACTGTAGCAGTTATTGTCATCATAACAAAGAAGTAAGCTTAATCGTTACTTGTCAATATAACATATATGTTTAATGTGGAAAATTAACCATTTTAAAGTTCTCAGATTGAATTTCCATATTTGTTCCATGGTCTTGACGTATTCGTCGGACCAAATTAACTTCTCGAGCCGAATTTTCCGTCAGTCATTTACGGCGTGGTTTTGCGTGTTCAAGCGCTCCGCCGCTCAGCAAATGCGGGAGAGATTCAGAAGGTAGAATTGTTTTTGTCTCTTCTACATATAAGTATCTCATCTGCAGCGGGCACAATACATCTTTCACACTACATTGGTTGATCTGCGGGTAATTTCGTTACTCACAGCGTTAGTGTTGCAAATTTCATCGGTGAATTCTCATGCCTCGCAAATGCACGGAGAGATTTCACAATGGACCGGTTAATATTTAGCCACTCATATAGTTACAATATCTCCTAAGTATGGCCCATGGTCGGTCCGGGAACGGAATAACATGTGATCAGATGTGGGGATTGTCGGTAGTAGTTTTTGGATTAGGTAGCCGACATTTTGTTACAAGTGGTATTCTTGAAGAGCGTTCTGTATGTGCCTTGCTACGTTACAGGTCTCCCCGACCATCTGTACATTGGTCTTTAAAATAATGTCATTGTGTCCTCTTTTCATCAATTGCTGTTTGATTCAAAGTCTGTACCACGTGGAAAACGCATAATAAGAACATACACATGTTACACCAATGCCATATGGTAAAATCTTCTTTGTCGATTCGATATCGATATGCTAGGATATATTGTGCAGGTATATTCAGTTGTCTTGAAGTACCGGTACAGGTCGGGTCTAAGGCTTCTGATTCGGATGGACGCAACCATATCAATGAATTCTACTTATTCTTTAGAGTGGCGTAGCTCGCGCTCAATCCGTAGATTGATATCCTTTTCAGATCATGTGTCAATAAAACAGAAAAAATAGTCGACACAAACGGATGTTAGAAATAGTTTATTTTTACTTCCTGAACTACTGTTTTTGCAAACGCTCATGCATGTAGACGCGAATCGCACACCAAAGCACGAACCAATGACCGTTCCTTCAGTCTTGATGTATTAACAACCGTCCAACGAGAAGGTGTTGTGTTCTTATTCAGTAAATATGACTTCAAAAGTTGGTATATCCGGGTCATCTCGGGCACTTAATCACTAACAAGTTGCACCACGCGTTAGTCAGGTAAAGTGCCTTCCCGCCCAAAATACATAAACGTTCCCTCGGAGTAAGGTTACATTATTTATTGTTTTGTTTCTAGTATTTGATATGAGAGGAAAGTTACAATACATGGTGAGGTATTTAATCTGCTATATTGCCGCACTATATCCGCAATCTGTTTTCGTCGGATGATTACAACAATCACAAATTGTGCGTTAAGGCATCAAAGGTATCTGAAGCTTACATAAGGTTCGATTGCTGCTCGTTATAAACTTCGTAAGTCATTATCATTACGAATTTCTTTCAGAGCTTATTTGCGCTACTGTTTTCACTTTGACGTGCAAATTTTCTGCTTTGTCAGTGATTTCAATTTATTTTATTTTTTTATATTCATTATTTAGTTTATTCTTCATTAATTCATAAATTTATTTATTTATTTATACATGTACATTCATTTTTTATTTATTTCTTTAATTATTCATTTATTTATAAATTGATTGATTTATTCATTAAATGATTTATTTTTATATTTTAAAGCAAAGTTAACAGTTGAATAAAAAAAACGAAATTAAATTTCAGCAAAATTTGCGAGAATGTTTTATATTTTGCGAGTTGGTATTAAAGCTGCTCGCAATGTTTTGCAAGTATAAAAAAAAAGTTAAATTCGAGCCCTGAACAAAATTCAATGTTCTCTGTGCTACAAAGTTTGTATTAAAAAATCAATACACGCACGCTTTGCAGGAGTATACCTTGACATTGTACATTGCAGCATAATTTTTGCGCGCTTTGTCGGGAAATATACATGATGACTGTATATTGTAAGCATTTGTAAACGTCGTGTTAACATTAAAAATCGTAGTGTGTTTCAGAATGAGATTACTAATTATTATTCTCATTTGGAAATTTTACGGAACATTTATTCTTGTGTTAAATGTGTTATGATTTAAATATTAATTTGTCAAATGTCTTATATTCATTCATATTGTAGACGTACCTGTGAATTAAAAAACATAATTTGTATACATATTAATTTTCTATACAATTATCTTTTTTATACATGTACTACAGTATTTAAACAATTTATTATAACAATGTTTTTTATTTTTTTAGCATGCCCAGTAGAACACTGCTAACGCGGCGTTGCGCGGCGGTCACTGATAAGAACGGAAATTGTCTGCATTTACCGACTAGGCTAAAGTAATACACGCCGCGGGAATTAGCGAACGCGGCGTAACGCCGAGCGTTTTATTGAGTTCACCTTGCTCTCCAACGCCGCTCGCTAACAGAAAAAAACCCGCGGAGAGAGCGCGTTTTTTGGGGAAAACGCTTGGAGTGTACTGTAGTCATATCAAAAACTATATTGAACATTTAATTTTAATGACATATTGAAAAGGTATACAGTATATTACTTGTGTATAAACATTACGATACGTGTAATTAAAAAGGTACATTAAACAGTAATGACTCGTCTGCAATACTAGGAGAACAGAATCGAGATCGTTTGGCCTTTCGACGGTTTTTAGGTGTGGCTCCTCCTCACAGGAAACGCTTGAGTGACAATTAAAGATTAAAGATTTTAAGGTTGTAGTTTTAATTGAGCGCCGCCTAGACGAGTCAGAACCGGGATGAAATGTTTACCGTATATAATTTGCTACTGGAAGTTTTAGGCATGTTCGAAAATTTCGAATTCGTGTTTTATTTTTTCAATGCAAAACTTTACACAAAGATTTTAAATCTAAATCGTTATTTATGAAATTTAATTCGTGTTTACGCCTTTACGCATGTTATCTGGAGCACTGTGTGTGTACAAACAATAATTTACAAATAAATACTTAGGGTTATAATTTATATTATTTATATAAATTTACATTCACTACACTGACTTTACTTGTACATCTCATATCTATTTATTGTTAGGGGCTGTCACTGTAGTTTGTTGCTGTCGTCTGGTGATCATAAAATATTTTTGATAATGCAAGTGACTGAGTGAGGTCTTGTTATCCCAGTCAATTTCAGTATTGTAAAATAGAATGTGTTAATAGTAATAACTAATTAATTAAATAAATAAATTAATAAATAAAATAATAAAATAATTTATTAATTATGAATTTAATGGATGAATTAATTAATGCATTAACTAATAAATAAATTAATAAATTAATTAATTAAGGAATAAATTAATGAATAAATAAAATAAATAATGATTTACTTAATTAATTATTTACTTAATTAATTATTTTATTAATTATTTTATTAATTAATTCATTAATTGATTTACTCATTAATTAATTCACCCATTAAATAATTCATCAATTAATAAATTAGTTAATTAATTTATGTATTAATTAATTCATCCATTAATTTATTTATTTATTTATTCATTCATACATTTATTTATTTATTTATTCATTTATTTATTTATTTATTCATTGTTTTATTCATGTATTCCTTCATTCGTTCATTCATTCATTCGATTGTTAGTTTGTTTGCTCGTTCTTTAATGTTTTCATTCGTTCATTCGTTGGTTCATTCATTCACTCATTCATTAACTCATTGATTAATTCATGAATTCGTGCGTGCATTTATTTATTTATTTATTTATATTTATTTATTTATTATGTTATAATTAATGTATTTATTTTTAATTATCTGATTTACATTCATTGTTTGATATTGAAGACGCCGAAGTAAGTTTTCCCGAAGCTTTCCAACGGCAGGCAAACAAAACACAGTTCTGTCTCAGAATCGTTATGTGCGATGCAAACCAGTGGTAAACACACAGTTTGTATATGAAATTTCTATAGGCAATCGGTAATGTTCATGAAACAGCAAAATTGTGCAACCATTAAAAAACCACTATGCACTTAAGCTATTGAGGATATACTAATATCGTAATAGTAAGCCACTCCTCATTGAATTTTGGGCTTACTGCCTCGTTGCCTGCCGAACTTGTTGCTAGGTAAAAGCTCAATTATTGTCAGCATTTAAAATCACGTATTTGTGTAGCTACATTCCGTTTCTTAAAACTTTAATCTGCTACGATCAAATGGTCCGTCTTTAGCACAAATCTCCTTATCCAAATAATGTGTGAAGACATGCACATTTTTATGTCCCCCACTATAGAAGTGGGGGACATATTGTTTTCGCCCTGTCTGTTGGTTGGTTGGTTGGTCTGTCTGTTGGTCTGTTTGCGCCCACTTAAACATTTGCAATAACTTTTGCAATATTAAAGATAGCAACTTGATATTTGGCATGCATATGTATCTCATGGAGCTGCACATTTTGAGTGGTGAAAGCTCAAGGTAAAGGTCATCCTTCAAGGTCAAAGGTCAAATATATGGGTCAAAATCGCTAATTTAATGTACACTTTTGCATTATTTCAATATTCAAGATAGCAACTTGATATTTAGCATGCATGTGTATCTCATGGAGCTGCACATTTTGAGTGGTGAAAGGTCAAGGTCATCCTTCAAGGTCAGAGGTCAAATATATGTGGCCAAAATCGCTCATTTTATGAGTACTTTTGCAACATTGAAGATAGCAACTTGATATTTGGCATGCATGTGTATCTCATGAAGCTGCACATTTTGAGTGGTGAAAGGTCAAGGTCATTTTTCAAGGTCAGAGGTCAAATATATGTGGCCCAAATCGCTTATTTTATGAATACTTTTGCAATATTGAAGATAGCAACTTGATATTTGGCATGCATGTGTATCTCATGGAGCTGCACATTTTGAGTGTTGAAAGGTCAAGGTCAAGGTCATCCTTCAAGGTCAAATATATGGGTCAAAATTGCTCATGTAATGTCACTTCTGCAATATTGAAGCTAGCAATTTTATATTTGAAATGCATGTGTATCCCATGGAGCTGCATATTTTGAGTGGTGAAAGGTCAAGGTCAAGGTCATCCTTCAAGGTCAAACGTCATATAGGGGGACATTGTGTTTCACAAACGCATCTTGTTCAAAATGTACTTTTCGTGCTTAATATTGAAACATACAATTATTAGAACAATACAACTGAACATGTAATTGAGTTGTATTGCACGATTGAGTACACGGAAACAAGTACTGTAGACGATTACGCTCTCTTACAGTGCAATGGCGCCAATGTTTTATTCAAGTAACATTCCCAAATGATAGTAATTAAAATGTAATACCAGAAGTAATTAAAATGATTGAAATTAAAACCAATGTAACGGCTGTGAATGTCCAAATTATATAGTATTTTATGGGATGACTGTTCATACAAGATTCAAACCATAAACTATATATATATATCATCTATATATTTTCCTAACAGCATCGTGATGAAAAGGAGCCAGATCCCATTGTCCTTTCTGTGAAGGAGAGCGATTATCATACACTTGCGGACCTTGATCTGAGGGGAAGGGTTTATCATGACATTCTGGACCTTGATGTGTATTCAAGCGAGTATGATGCCATAGCGGATGTCACAAGGACGAACCTTCAGTCTTACCGGGCACTTCTCCCAATACCGGACGCCACTAGCAGCACGGACGATGGTTACCTAACACCGTTGATTGCAAATTGTTCGAGGAACGTATCACTGGAAACGAAGGACAAGACGTTACGTCAAACGGGTGACACTTGGTTCATAACACCAGTGACGAGAGAACTTTCAGTGGGCATGCATGCAACACTTAAAACAAAAGACAAGCCGTTACGTCGAGCGAGTTTTCCTTTGTATAAAACCACAGGGACAGTAGATTTGTGTATGCACAAGTATTTGACCCTGTAAAGTGAGGATGAATAGTTTATTTTGTAAAAGAAAAAAATACATATGTATATAAATGTAAATTATGTATCAAAATTTAAAATAGTAAATTTAAATTTCATTTGTATTAAAAATGCTAGCATAGTTTGTACTCTCTAAAACTGGTAGCTGTATATTTATTTTTCTTTAATTAGACACATTCGATTTATTCGATGGAAGTTTTATGGAATTGCTTTCTTGTAATTAAGAAAGATATGGTTAATGCTGAAGTGTGGTTGTTGCTTGTCGTTAATGATCGTTATATTAAATTAAGTATTCTCCCAAGAACATTTTTAAATAGTGTGTCGTGTTTGTAATGTTGTTATGTTTTGAGATTGGCTACAATTGACATCCGTTTGCGAAACTAACATAAAACATATGAGCAAAGTTGTTCGATTTTGAGTTATAAAACATGCGTTAAATATAATGGACTAATAATGTATTATAGTTAACGTTTACGATTGCTTTTTAGTGCGACTAATTGTGTGTTGTTGGTCTCCTAAATTTACCTTTCGTATATCGAAATACATACTGTTGCTTATTGATTGTATCCTTGATAGAAATAACGCCGTAAAGTTTAGATGTATATTGAAGATATTACGTGTATCTTATTGACACGCGACCCAAAAATCACAATTTAACAACGAGTTTAGCTTAAAATCTTCAAATTTTGGATTGATGATTTTCTGTTAATGACACATTTTGATGTTAAATTTTGTGCACAATGGTATGCTGAATTATGTAAAGAAATGTTGAAAACGGTTATTTTGTAATACTATTCAAATTACTGAAATCTAAATGTAACATGCTGTGTGTTAAATATTCTGAGTGATTTAAAAAAAATATGTTTTATTGAAGTAGCAAATACTACGTTTTATCATCGCTAACGATTGCAAATAAAGTAATCACGTTTTATCTTTTTTTTTCACATACATAATACTGTTTCATTTGATGTATGCTTTACGCTACTTAAAAAGTGTACATATTATATGCTTTTATCATCCAAAGAATATGAACTTGCTTAAGTAATGTAATGTTTTTTACGCGTTTTCGAGATATAAAAAACTATATCAAGCATATGTTTATACCTTTATTTGATAAATGAACTGTATTTTGTCTTTGATTTGTATTACTTATATAATTAACGAAATGTATATTGTTCGGAAACATTTTTTTGATTCTTTTCCTGAAAAGAATAACTGTATATATTTCGAAGCTAGATTTTCCTGAGATATCTGAACATATATTTCGCTTTGAATAAGAATGTATGAGTATTAGTTAGTTTAGACATAAATTTACTGTATATCGAGAGCATTAGTTTCAATAATCTTTTTTCATGGGATACATCATTTTTATCGTGCACATGTTCATGGATGTTATATATGATTATATGAATGTATATCGAGCATATGTATTTATAATGTTTTCCTCATGTAAATATATGTATTGATTTGGTGGCTAAATCTTCCTGAGATTAATCAAATATATTAAATGCATTTTATTTAATGTTTGTTAAGTTTTGGTTTTTACAGAAATAACAATATATTCTTAACATGTATTTTGATTGCATTTTTTGGCATAGATTTAACAAACTGTATAACATTAATACGCAAATTGTTGGTACTAAGATCAATGAACTGCACATTGTGTGAATATATATTTTTACTTTAAGTTTTCCTTCAACTTAATATTTGTTTATTGTGCACATGTACACATTATTGATGTGATTTCCCCTGAAATTTAATAACTGTAAATGATGCACATGCGTATCGAGTTTATAAGGAGGGAAATTTTGTGTGTATGTATTTGGACAGTATATGTTAATGCTATAAATAACATTAACTATATTTAGCACATGTATTTACATATTATATTATTACATATAATATCTGTATACCCCCCTTAGAAGAAGAGGAGGTATATTGCTTTGCACATGTCGGTCGGTCGGTCTGTCGGTCCGTCCACCAGGTGGTTTCCGGGGTTTCAGGATGATAACTCAAGAACGCTTGGGACTAGGATCATGAAACTTCATAAGTACATTGATTATGACTCTCAGATGACCCCTATTGATTTTGAGGTCACTAGGTCAAAGGTCAAGGTCACGGTGACCCGAAATAGTAAAATGGTTTCCGGATGATAACTCAAGAACGCTTAGGCCTAGGATCATGAAACTTGATAGGAAGATTGATCATGACTCTCAGGTGACCCCTATTGATATTTAGGTCACTAGATCAAAGGTCAAGGTCACAGTGACCCGAAATAGTAAAATGGTTTCCGGATGATAACTCAAGAACGATTTTGCCTAGGATCATGAAACTTCGTAGGTAGATTGATAATGGCTTGCAGATGACCCCTATTGATTTTCAGGTCACAAGGTCAAAGGTCAAGGTCACGGTGACCGGAAAAAGTAAAATGGTTTCCGGATGATAACTCAAGAACGCTTATGCCTAGGATCATGAAACTTGATAGGTAGATTGATCATAACTCGCAGATGACCCCTATTGATTTTCAGGTCACTATATCAAAGGTCAAGATCACGGTGACCTGAAATAGTAAAATGGTGTCCGGATGATAACTCAGGAACGCTAATGGTAACGATCATGAAACTTCATAGGTACATTGATCATGACTCGCAGATGACCCCAATTGATTTTGAGGTCATTAGGTCAAAGGTCAAGGCCATGGTGACCCGAAATAGTAAAATGGTTTCCGGATAATAACTCAAGAACGCTTATGCCTAGGATCATGAAACTTCATAGGTACATTGATCATGACTCGCAGATGACCCCTATTGATTTTGAGGACACTAGGTCAAAGGTCAAGTTTATGGTGACCCGAAATAGTAAAATGGTTTCTGGATGATTACTGAAGAACGCTTATTCCTAGGATCATGAAACTTGATAGGAAGATTGATCATGACTCGCAGATAACCCCTATTGATTTTCAGGTCACTAGGTCAAAGGTCAAGGTCACGGTGACCCAAAATAGTAAAATGGTTTCCGGATGATAACTCAAGAACGCTTATTGCTAGGATCATGAAACTTCATAGGTACATTGATCATGACTCGCATATGACCCTATTGATTTTCAGGTCACTAAGTCAAAGGTCAAGGTCACAGTGACAAAAAACATATTCACACAATGGCTGTCACTACAACGGAGAGCCCATATGGGGGGCATGCATCTGTTTCAAACAGCCCTTGTTTTAAGATATATACATTCCTCATTTTAATGAATTTTATAGTGCGCATATGTATTTTGATATCGATTGTTTTCCTGTAAATGAACTGTATAATGTTCACATGTATAGGTATGAGTATTTTTATGCAAAAGTCTTGAGTTACACGCACGTGTTTACTATAACTCCTATATATTATATTATACAGATATATATATACGGCATCGTTTTTATAAAGATACTGATTGTCCGATTTGGATTGACTATGAACTGCATGAGTTTTGGTTTTAAGGGATACATTATTTCCTATAATGTCACCCTTGTCAAAAAGAGAGCAAATTCCGGTTATAACCCAGTTTTAAACTGGGTTTAACCCTGCGGTATTGGCACCGAACTAAAAGCGAGTCTTTTAAACACACTTTTTGCTTACCGACTTGGTTTTATCTGAGTTGAATCTTGGTTTAACTCGCTTAAAGCCAACATAGTGGGTTTTTTAACCGTCATTAGTGGGTTTAAAGTGAGTTTTCTTCAGGCAGCTGTGCAAAACTCTGCTGTATTTGCACTGTGCTAAAAGCGGGTTTTTCAGACACGCTTTTAGCTTACCGACTGGGTTTTTTAGCTTACCGACTTGGTTTTTTCTGAGTTAAATCTTGGTTTAACTCGCTTTTAACCAACGTAGTGGGTTTTTTAACCATCTTAAGTGGGTTTAAAGTGAGTATGATTTTCTACAAGTTGTTTTTTTGAGGTTTTTTAAACATGCTTAGACCAACTTCTGTCTGTGGAGTTGGTTTTAAGTGGGTAAAATGTGTGTTTTTTATGTGAGCTATAAGCAGGCTAAACACGGTTTTTAAGTGAGCGAAAAGTGAACTGAAAGCACGTCTTTCTTAGTTTTTTTCACAGTGATAACATGCTTTTAACTCGCTTTAAACCTAGTTATTAACAGCATTTTATCTGTGAAGAAAACAAAAGCAATTTGTGGGTTTGGGTAAGTTGATTTTTGTGGGTTTTAACAGTGTTTAAGTGAGAGTTTTTTAAGAAAGTATGTTTTTTGTGAGCCTGTTGTGGGATTTTGCAGTGTGAAAAAAAATAAATTTTGGACTGATATGTTCTAGAAAAAAAGGTTTTTGTGAAGCAATTACAACAGTTCATTATAAGCCCCATGTGGTTAAAAGGGAAAAACACACAATGTGTACGAAAATTATATTTATATGACAAAAATAGTACACCGCAAATTAATACAAACAGATTATTTTTACAATACAGTTTACAATAATAGATATTTATGGAAGATTTTAAAGCAAAAGGTTGACCGTAGTGGACCACTGCGGGTGGAGTATTTAGACCGCAGCTGCTGCAGAGACCTGGATCTCAGCTGTTGGAGGTACCTGAACCGCAGTGGAATGAGGAACCTGGATTTCAGTGTATGGAGGGACCTTGACGGCATACGGTGTTGGGACCTGCACATCAGCCACTGGAGAGACCTTGACCGCTAGGGGACCTGGACAGCAGCCACTGCAGGGACCTGATCTTGGCGGGTGGAGGGACCTGGAAAGCGGCTGGTAGAGACCTGGAAAGCAGGCGCTGGAGTGACATGTACCATTGATGCTGCTTGTGTCCTTCTCCTCTTGAGCATCTCTTACGCCAGTTGATCTGCAAGGGATTAATACCATATCACTTTCAAAAGGGCAAGGCATTCTTCAAACATGTTGATTGGTTATGTTTTCGTTCCACTTAACTATGAAATATTGCTGTTATGGTAATATTGTTGCTTTAATAATAATAAATTTAAGTTATTTGCTTGTTGTTATTGTTTGTTTATTTTTGAAATTTTAATCCCGTGATCACATGTGACTTAGCACTTTTCATCAATTATTAAAAGAAATTGCGTTTGGAAGAAAATGCAGTATGAAAATGTACCAAGATGCGTGGTCTCATTTGGCTGTGTAAATGCAATAACCTGTATAGTTTGCCTCTCAACAAATCGAGCTTTCTTGGTCAAGGACAGGGCGAGGTTTTCCCACTCTTGTTCCCCTCAAGTTTGCCAGCTCGTGCAGGGTAAAAACCAGGTATAAAAGTCCATACATCAGGCAGGCGATGATGCACATTCTTTCCAAAGGATCTTCCCATCAATGTCAATTTAGCCTTGTGGCAAGAGTTTAACCTTCAAAATTAAAATATATAAGTTCTAATTAAGTATGAGGGAAAGAAATCCGTTCAGTAATAACCAGAAATAGCTATAAATAAAATTTAAGATGACAATAACCACGAAACACAACCATAATTATTCACTGTACACAACATTTACACTTTTTCATGTGTAAGTTTATCTATTTTTGCTTCAAATTGTGTTGTTTTTCCTTTAATTGCAATACAATAACTTATCCATTTACATTTCCCAGTGACAATACATAAATATGATAATGATCATAATTAATTCAATATCCTAAATAAAAAAAGGGATGAAGAAATGACAATACAAACCTGTTTAAACTGTTCTTCAGTATTCCAAAAAAAAACAACAGGCAGTACAACCTCCTTTCCAACCAACTTATTGTTGTTTTTCCACATTGCAGTAAAAACACATTGTTTTCATCACACAATACTTCATTCTGACAGAATTTCAATACATTTTACACTACCATTATAAGTCTTTCACTTCTTTATATTAATGTTGCTGAATTAAATTTAGCTCAATATTCAATTGCTGACACCAGCTTGTTTTTCAAAAGTTGTTGTTTTCAAAGATTACTTCCTTTGCAATAGCCAATCAAAAGCCTTATATCTCATTCCACACAGCCTTATCTCTAGGCAACCCCATCAGTGGCCTTATCTACCCCTAGATAATCAGTACCCTGTTTAGCTCTGAATGCCTGACAGATTGTTATCTGTTTATTGTTAGTGGTGTGAAATAAGGATGTATTTAGGTATTGTCTTGTTATTTTGTTGACAGTTTATGTAACACAGGTCATGTTTGGCATTTTATTATTTTATTGCAAATTAAGAAAATGGATATGATGGTATCATATTAAATATCAAAATCTTGCATAACTTATGTACAACAATAAATAGATTATTTCCAAAATAATGTTTCCAATACCATAATTATTTAAATATGCAGATTTAACAAGTAAATACTGTTTTAAACAAATATAAACAATCATATAAGATTGTTTAAAAAAAAAATACAAAAATAAAGACATAAAACAATCATAAGATTTTGTTTATAATAAAAACAATCATAAAGAAAAAGTTCAAAGTGAAACACAAACTCTTTCATTTTCATGTATAAAACTAAGCTTGACCATTGTTATAGTTTTTGTCAGTGATACTTGTTGTCCATCTATGAACCTGTGATGTTCTGAAAGAGCCATTTTCATCCAATATTCCCTAAAAATTATGGGGAGCACACACATGTACAATAGGGACAATGGCAAACAAGCTGTAAAAAAAGCCCCTTTACAATTGACTTGTATTATTTATGGCTATAAACATCAAACAAAGACCCAGTTGAAGAATTATTGTTTCATTGATGAGTTATATTAATAAACAAAAGACCAACTTGTTGAAAAGTGTGTTAAAGTGAGTCTTTAAGCCTCGTTGTAGCTCTAAACTTATTTACAAAAAGACCAATTTAAACTCGCTTAAACCCACTTCTGTTTAAAAAAGACCAACTTCTGTTGTAAAAGACTCGCTTATAAAACAAAAAGACACACTTAAACAAACATAAACCAACTCATAAATAAAAAGGCTCACTTTTGACACACAAAAAACCGACTGCTTACAGAAAAAAAACTCGCTTAAACACACATCTTCTTAAAATAACCAACTTTAAACTCACGTAAGCACAGTTTAGCGCACATAAAACTCACTTTTATTAGCAAAAACCAACTTCCGCTAAGAAAAAACTCAGAAAAAACACAGTTTTATGTTGGTTTAAGTGTGTTTTGGTATGAAAGTGGGTTATTTTTTGACAAGGGCAACAACAAACGCACTTATAGTGCTTTACAATTACTGTTTCCAATTGTTGGAGAAGTTAATGTTGCGTGTACATATTTTTGTTTTGTGCTTTATTAAGCGGTTTTAAATTAATATGAATCTATATTATCCTGAAATCTATGATATTATTTTAAGATGTACTCGTACAACTAAATGTGCCTTTGCTTGATCGAGTGGCGTATTTTTTATAGTCTCAAGGTTTAGTATCAAGACTGGCGGAAATTGTTTGTATTCTTATTCCATTTAATATATAATTTTTATTGTGTTATCTTCACACAAACTCAAGGTACTACAAGTAAACACGCATATGCAAATTTAAATCCTTACATTTGCAATCAGGTAAATGTTAGGGGACTGAGTTTGAAAACATCAGCAGTTTCATTTAAGGACTTTTTTGAAAGCATATTAAGCTTGAATCGCCATTTCTAACCCTCAGAGGGAGAAAACACCCTATTAAGATATTAGTGGAAACATGACTCCTTCTGATGCATACCTTCTACTGGATGAAGTCTGTTATGTCAAATAGTTATATATGCAAGTTTGTCGCCTTACTTTTTGTGCAGCCAAATTAAGAGTTAAACTACATCAATACCTTTGTTGGACTGTCCAGTTAAAACAATGATGAAATAATACAATGATTTTCGCATAAAATCGTTCATTTCGATTTGTGATAGCACTTCGAAGTATAAATGACAACATACTTGTGTCATTTGAATACGCATTTGCCGCGACTAATATTAATACTGTTGTCCTTATAATTAAACACCGATTTCATAATGTGAAAACGAACTAGGTAAACGTCAAAGTATTTGTTTAGAGTATATACAGTTCGATTATTTTACTCACTTTTTTAAGTTTATAGAACTGTGTTAAGTTTTTGTTTATGATATGGGTGAGTTTACCCCTTTAAACAAATTTTAGTGTGCCACAATTTCAAGAGAGGTATACTGGAGTCACAATGTTGGCTTATCTGTTTGCCGGTCAATTTGTTGTCCGAGAATACAGTCTAACCTGTCTTTAAAGACCACTCAGATATTTGGTCGTTGTGGTCTTTGTTCACAGGTGGTCTTTATTCCCATGGTCTATTGAAACTTTGCAAAATATGCTAGTAGTATTTTAACAGGTACCTTATCTATGTATGTGCTCTTTTGTTTAAATGTTTGAATACTTATGCATGTATAATAAATAAAGGATTGAAAACACAGTTTTGTTTTTATTATTTCCATACCCTTATGGTTTTATTATTTATTTCATTAATCATATACATTTATAAATAATTATTGACATACATGTATATGTACATGTAATTCAGAATGTTCTGGATTTGAGTTTTGCCTACACCAAGATCACTAGCCACTCTGTGTCCTTTTACTAACAAACTAATGACCGCAACGCGTTCTTCCAACATCAAGAACTTACGCTTGGAAGCCAAATTGAACTGATTAATAGTCTATAATCTATGCACGTCTTATCAAGAACAAATGTAAGACGGGAATGGCTATCAAAATGTTTGTATTTCAGGCATCGTTATTGATATAAAACAGTTAATTAATCTTTCAAATAACCTCATAATTTCGGTTTAAATCTGCAAAAAACGTCTCCCGCTTTATATGTTAAAGGAGTGTTAATTCGGGACATATTTTGTCTTCATACTAAATACTTAATATACTGTAACACACATTGCATAATCGTTATTGACCATACTTTGTATCCGACAAAATTCCAAATGGCGGCCTTTCGATATCAAGATATTATTGTCGGGGCCTACTTGGATTAACTCATGCTCTTCAATGTTTCTATATTTTATATTAAACTGCATATGTTTTATGTTTAAAAAACAAACAAACAATAAAAGTATGTGACATTATTTATGTTGTTATGTCAACATAGATGTTTAAACGCCGTCAGGTTTTGCTTTATTTAAGAAAAACTGAGCAAACTAGATGAACTCAATGCAAGGTAGTACTTGTATATATATATGTATATATATATATATATATATATATATATATATATATATATATATATATATATATATATATATATACACACATTTTATGTTGAAAATATGCAACAAGCATATAATTATTGGAAGCTGAAGTGCTGTTTTGACTAAAGAGCACCTAGTCCATTTCGAATCCTAGCAGGAGCATTGACAAACATACTCCTATCCTCCTAAATTATTTTATAAGTCGCATAATTCTATCAAAAAGTTAACACTTAATCATAATCTCCATGGACACATGAGTTAAATGGTTATCACCGGCAGATTCTGGGTGAACAAAATTGTAATAATTACCTTTTGCTTTCTTTGTCCTTAGAACTCTTCTTTTTTTATAATGCATGCAAGCAATCCAATACAGGTCAAGTGTTCCCGGAATTGCTCTGTCTGCACATGTGCACGAAAATGCTCCATCAGATTTGAAATGCTGTATTTGTTCCTTTTTTAGAAGAGCCGAATACTTCTTTCCTGACGCTGGCAACTGATTCATTTCTAGAATAGAGCAATTTGAATGAACAAAACAAATGTTATATTAGCTATGAATACAGGGTGCTTTTCAAATATAACATCAATAAATAAACAAACTGTAGTTAATACAATAAACAGAAAATTCACATTGAATGGGTTCTTTTACCGTAAAACAGGCAGAGCTTGGAAGTTACATTGAGTTAATGTTCCACATAGATTTTACTTACTTTCATCCCCAAACAACTTTTTTCTCTTTTCAGTCAGTGCACCTCGATAACTTTCTTTCCCATGTCAACATCAGATTGTGTGAACACATTCTCCCAGATCATATTGTCATCAAATCCTATGTGGGATAAATCTGGAATGCATAGTGTATTATTGTCACTATGCTATTGGCGTATGATGTCAATTTAACTTAATCTGACGGTTTATTGATACTTTGTCTTTACTATTTTGTATTGTATGTGTCAGTTAGCAGGTGTTTATTTCATATATATTTTATGCATCTTACCTTTGGATTCCATAAAACCAGACAACTCTCCATCTTCAAAGAAGCGAAGGAATGTTTTCTGTCCACTTTTGAACGCCACAGCATAAAGAATTCCATATGTTAACTCAGAAAGAAATTGTATGTTTCTTGTAAAATATCCTAAACATATGTCGGGAAAAAAAACCTGTATTTTAAAATATGTACCCTATTCGCTGTTCTGCTTTAATAACATTATTCTTTGCCCAAGAAACATGATTATTGCCTTAACTTCAAGTTATTAAATATTTTTGTGTAATATACATACAATGGA
Source organism: Dreissena polymorpha (assembly GCF_020536995.1). Lineage (NCBI taxonomy): Eukaryota > Metazoa > Mollusca > Bivalvia > Myida > Dreissenidae > Dreissena > Dreissena polymorpha. The sequence continues at coordinate 53,689,831 of NC_068363.1, read as the reverse complement.
TAGATGACCAATGCTTATAAACATGGGTATATTATAAAAGGTCTTTGTGAAAAAATCTATCTTTATACTATCCATATATGTACAATGTCAATTATAGTAATTTATACAAATAAATGGTCCTCATGCAACAGCCACACATTCCATATTATGGCTCCTAACAGCGTTAGGGTAATTAAATAAAATAAAGTTGTGAAATCCTTAAAGAAACTGTCAGATTGCGTTTGAGAGAATCGGGACACTATTAAAATGGTATGTGGACACTATCTCAACATATTTGATCATAAAATTAAATATCAATTTCAAGTCCAAAACCTCAAATTAATGTCGAATTGTTTACATACTTGATTTCTGACGCTGTAAGCTCAACAACCGCAGTAAGAACAGAAAAGTGTAATTGAGACTTAACCTAAGCTTAAAAGAAATCCAATGTGTTATGAGTATTTCATAATTAAACACAAACTTTTTTGTTTTATTATTCTTTTATTGAGACTTCAATTGTTCAAAACATTTTGGAAATTTACCTGATGTTGCCATATCAAACAAGGTATTTTCCAGGAGAAACAAGAAATTTGTTTCGGTGGAAATACAGCGATTCAACAAATATGAGATTTCATGATGGCTGGTCCACAGGTTTTCAGGTTTTCTTTGACTGTGTCTTTCCATTCTGAAAACAACAGCAACATAACTCAGTAACTGCAATATGACATAATACAACATTTAAATAAATAGAACTGAACACAATTTGTCATGCAAACAAGACTTTCCCACTACGCATTCGTCCCATTGGATACCGTTATGTTATATATAGCAATACAATAATAACAAAAAATAATACAAATAATTGTAATTGCTTAGTAGTAGTAGTAGGAGCAGTAGTAGTAGAAGTAGTAATAATAGTATTAGTACAACTACTGCTAGTATAAATAGAAGTAGAAGTAGTAGTAGCAGTAGTAGTAGTAGTAGTAGTAGTAGTAGTAGTAGTAGTAGTAGTAGTAGTAGTAGTAGTAGTAGTAGTAGTAGTAGTAGCGGCGGCGGCGGTGGCGGCGGCGGCAGTAGTAGTAGTAGTAGTAGTAGTAGTAGTAGTAGTAGTAGTAGTAGTACATGTAGTAGTAGTATTAGGTAGTAGTAGTAGTAGGTAGTAGCAGTAGTAGTAGTAGTAGCAGCAGCAGTAGTAGTAGTTGTAATACTCGTAGTACAACTCCTTCTAATTTTAATAGCAGTAGTTGTAGTAGTTGTTGTTGTAGTAGTAGTAACAGTAGTAGTAGCAGTAGAAGTAGTTGTAGTACTAAAAGAAGTAAAGTAGTAATAGACGCAACAACAGCAGTAGCAGCAGCAGTGATAGTAGTACAACTACAAGTAGTGGAAGTATTTGAAGAAGAGGTAGCAGCAGTAGAAGCAGCAATCATTGCAGTAGTAGTAGAAGTAGTAGTAGTAGTAGTAGTAGTAAAATGTAGTAGTAATAGTAGTAGTACTAGTAGTAGTAGTAGTAGTAGTAGTAGTAGTAGTAGTAGTAGAAGTAGTAGTAGTAGTAGTAGTAGTAGTAGCAGTAGAAGAAGTAGAAGTAGAAGTAGTAGTTAGTTGAAGTAGTAGTAGTAGTAGTAGTAGCAGTAGTGTCTGTAGTAGCAGTAATTAATAGTAGTAGTAGGCTCTAGTGCTCCAGCTAGGCCTAAATGGAAGGGCGCTCTGCCCTGCCCTTCCGAGATCCCGCCCTGCCCATTTATTTAAAAAAATAATTTAAAAAATAAATATAGGATATTTGTTGGATTCGATTGATTATCGATTTTAATTCACGAGTGATCATTGTAGTAGTAGTAGTAGTAGTAGTAGTAGAAGAAGAAGTAGTAGTAGTAGTAGTAGTAGTAGTGGTAGAAGTAGTAGTAGTAGTAGTAGTAGTAGTAGTAGTAGTAGTAGTAGTAGTAGTAGTAGTAGCAGGAGCAGCAACAGCAGCATCAGCAGTAGTAGAAGTAGTAGTAGTAGCAATAGCAGTGTAAGTAGTACTAAAAGTGTATTATTATACAGCAGCAGCAGTAGTAGTTATAGTAATAGTAGTAAAAGTAGTAGTAGCAATAGCAGTTTCAGTAGTAGAAGTAGTATATTATTACATTATCCTGCACCCAAACTTCTAATTTATCAACCTAAAATGTTTGCTGCAGTTGTTTACCCATTATATAAACATTGCCTGCAAAAGTAGGTAAAAGCCAGTACTATGGTTTACAATTAACAGCAATCAACATCATGCTGGGATCACAGAGTAAACATAAAGATAAGAAGGTACTTGGTTCATTAACCAGCTGTTACCTATTTTGCCACTGTACAACTGCAGGTGTTAAGAATATTGTACACATCATTAAATTGTTGTAAATAGCTGTGAATGCAACTCCATGAAAAATTGCAATTATAAGGTTTTTTCATGGCTAATTGCCATATATATGCTTATGTTAAAGCACAACACAATATTGTGACTTTTAGTGTCCAATATTTACAGTTCAATACAATTACAAAAAATGGTCTTAACCTTATCAATTATGTAATACCACAAAACTATCATTGATATACCAAGAAACATAAGGCATTTATATTTGCTAGCTATTTAAGAAATAACCACTATACAGTGATATTTAATTTTTAGATTTATCAGCCTGTGACTTTTTCATAGAGAAAAAAAGCGCGATAGACCATGAAATTGGGAAAATAAACATGATTAAAATGATAACAAATATAACAGTATACCAATTGTTTATCAGTGTATGTTAAATTGCTTTCTAAATTTTATATTATAAAGTGCTAGGCAATTAAATTGCTTTAGACTAAACTCAATAAACCAATAATTGAGTTTATTGGAAAAGTAAAGCATACTTTTTGGGAAATTTTTGTCAGAATTTTGGGGGAAATGCTACTTTTTGCCATTGGGAAACGGCCTCTTTTTACTTTTTGCAATTGGTAAACAGCCTGTAAGAGCCTAGAGGCTGTTATTTTGGGTGAAAAAAAATCAATGCTATACAAGAAACTTATGCAATGGAAGACAAAGTCAAACCTTGTGGGACGGATATTTAAAAAATATGTGAATAGTTTCAGGCTGTGCATGTGTGGAATTCATTTCATAGCTACTAACAGAACTGTTCTTTCTGCATTTTGTGGTCAACGTGCATCTATATTTGTATGATATTTAATATAAATATACTTAGTCTTACTTTAGTCTTAGCAATAAAAATGCTATGGACTTACCTCTTTTGAACAGCAGAATGAGACAGATTCCCAAGTTCTGGCCGTTGTGAAGCAATGGAATCTCTGTTTGAAAATGAGCACTGAAATAAAAATTCAATAATTCAATATTTTAAGATTTTATTAGATCTACTACAAGGTTCTTTAATTTATGTTTAAAACATTTTTTTTCTTACTAGAAAAGTAATTTTCCATACCCTATATTTTCTAAATTGTGTTCTATTGACTATTGTAGAATGGGTCAATGGGGGGGATTTACAGGTGAGTATGCTAGCTTTAGTTTGTTCAACGTTTAAATTATTATTGGATTGACAATCAATCAATAGAGAAAAAAAACATTTCATATAAAGTGGCCGAATATACAGGAAAAGAGTATACATCGGAACAGGGACCTATCCAGGTCGGAAATAGGTGACGCCAAATGTGGATCAAACTAAGTTATTGTTAGATGATAAATGATGCATCGCAAACGTTAAGTATGTTGAACAAAATATGGATTTGGCTATTAGCAAATCAATGATACGGAGAGATGGGAAATCTAACTAAATTTCGAAACCATAAAGATTTCTTAATTGTAGAATACCACGTTTGCCTTAAATCTTATGATAGCCTAACCATATTTTCTTAATGCACACAATTCATAATGTTTTCAAAAAAGTAGCGCTGTTAAATCTTAATATGATCATCAAACTTACCTGTTCCAACTGCCTGTTACATGCTCCAGGCGAATCAGCCATTTATTGGATTTATTCCTCCAAACAAACAAACAAAACGCAAATCTCACTGACTCGTCCAATCGTCCGCCATTACTATGTAAGCTATTCTTGGAAACGCAGCATCGCTGATGCTGATATGCGTCACGTGACTACTTTTTGTAAGGAATACTCTGATTGGTTCCTACTATTCGGCATGTTCATAGTCTGTACTACAATCTGAACTGTGACGTCATATGCACGAGTCGACACGAGCACGACGAAAGTGACGCGGCACATTGTGGTTGTTTATGGCATTTTCACAGTTTTTTGTTTGCGAATATAATAAGTTTATTTTAAACAATATTATTTTAAAATACAATGTTCCGTTGAAACAAAATTAGCAGCGGTTTTATTGTATGCGAAAAAGTGCATCAAACAACACATATAAGTGAAACAAAATTTGGTATTTCATTGCTTTGTTTCGGTTCACTATTAAATTCGACCAGTTAATTGAAGAGTTCAATAAAAAAAAGTTGTTTAAGCTAGAATATAAATATAAATAAAGACAAAAATAAGAACTGGGATTTTGAAATTAACTGTTGTAATGTACTATGTCTTCCCAAATTAAAAATGACATTTTTTTTTCGATAGAAAGCATACGACGAAATTGATTTCTCTGCCGATAGAAAGCATGCGACGAAATCTGTTTGTCTGCCGATACACTTACATAGTTCACACAGAAATCTATTTATTATTATATTCGTTTCTTGAATTGTTATACTTGAATAGTTCCATCATATAGTTCACTCAAAGGCAGTGGTATCATAAAAATCGAGTACAAATTGTCCTCCCCACTTTCGGAATCCTCACATTCCCATTTCCTAACCCATAAAAACCCCCGATGATTTCGGTGAACAAAAATCATCAAGCAATAGGCATATTGTGTATTTCATACCTTGTGTATATATAAGTATTTTCTTTTCGTTTCAATGTCATCATTGTACAACGGCCCAAACATGTATAAACATATACTAACCTTCAGGGGGACATGGGGGTCAAGGGGGAAGTCGGTGGGGTTGGTTGCTAGGAAGTGGGGTACGATCCGGGGAGGGACAATGTGCGACCTTTTATGGAACCGCTGCCTGTTGTCCCACTTGAATATAAAACCGGCGTCATAATGAGACAATTTCCTGGAAAGAGAAGCACTTTGAATATTTTCACATTTTAATTGGTTGCCCCCCCCCCCCCCCCCCCCGTCAAGTGAAGATATAGCGCGGTATCACATCGCATTGTCTTTAATTGATAAAAGCAGTACCACACCATGAACACATATCCAAACCATATGCATCAGACATATGAACAATGCATGTTCTGTTCACTATTTGTTTCACACCCACTTCCGGACCAGCACTCAAGCCACACGCTCTCCATGTGCGATTACCTGTGTGCCATTCAGATGGGCGGGACAGCGTGTGATTGCTCCGCCCCCATCGTACCTGGACGGAAATAACTGAACATTCGATTGGCTGGTGTAATCTGAACGATTATAAATCAAAATGTGATTGGATGGTGATTTATGAGCATGCGCTGTGATATAAATACTATGATATGTGCTATTGTTTGTTATTGTAAATGAACAATATTTGTATATTTTAAAAATCCTCAATGTATTTAATATGTGATTTCCATTTTTGTTATCATTTAGTATTTAACTAAATTGATGCAAATATCTCTAGTATCTCTAGTACATGTGTGACTTTGTTTATCTGTAAAAGTGTTTGTGAACTTCGTGTATATAAAATAAAAATGTGATGTGTACTGTAATGTAATGAACATACAATTTTAAACCAGTCAAACAGTGTCATTTATAGCACGAATTAATGTTTTTTGTCTAAAATATTTTTCCATATGAAATTTATGTATTTATTTTCGCGTTAGCCGCAGTATGAACTCTCCGATTATTTTCTTTGTATTTTACATGTACATTACTGTTATGAGAAGTGATTATGATAGGTAATGTAAATTAACCGGTAAATACGTATGGGAGAGTAACTCCTGCCAAGCACGCATGTTCGAATTTAAACAATTCACAGTTTTCTCCCTTACCTAAATGGTCACTGACTCGCACGTTCAGCAATCTCTTGCACGACGGTTACATTACAATCTCTTGCACAACGGTTACATTACATTCACCTCTGTGTTGGGCTCAGAACGGACTATTGTTATAAAAGCGTCTCATTCATGTCATGATCATTCCAAGCGTTCATCATTGAGGTTACAGTATACTAAACAATCTCTTGCACGACGGTTACATTGCATTCACTGCATTAAATAAAAACCATATCATACCATGATATCTTATATCAGTCTTAATTCATTATTATAAAATTGATATGGTTTTTTGATGTTAAGAAACCAACAAACATACACACGTCGAAGCAATTCCTAACGTCACTCAATAAAAATTATGTTCAATTGTTTACATTTGTGAAGTGCGTGGAATGATTCCATCTGCGTAAATGGGCAATAAAGCACGATTTATAGTGCATTTAAAAGTCATCAAATATATATTAAATGCGTTTGTTCGGTTTTACCTATTTTATAGGCAAAATGGCAAGCTTAGCATTTCGCAGAGTTGTATGTGAGAGCAAGGAACGACAACTCTGCGTGGAGATTTGCACATTCAGTTCAAGTAACATGAACACCGAATAACACAGCGTATTATGTATTCGAGGCAAATAAAGTTTAACTCAGGGATTAGAGTATCACGATACCATATCATTCCCAAATTAAAACTTCTCGACCTCTCGTATTTAGATATTAAGATGAGAAGATTTTTTAAGTTTATTTTATTTTATAAACACAGTTTGTAGCCACGTGACAGATACATTAAAAGACTAGAACGATGTCAACACTATAATAGAGGACCGCAGATAAAACTTGTCGGCGAAATATTGGCGAATTTCTGTCCATTGTTGAAGAGCATATGTCATTATAAGAAAAAAAAGACGGACGGACTAACGTAAATACTAAGGATTTCACGGTATCACGATTTGAATCTTATTTATAAAAAAATTGGTTGTAAGATGCATTATTTTATTTGTATTAAAAGTATATGTTATCCGTGAGGCATGTTTCGCGTTTGTTACATAGTACCACTACTATTTCTTATGTCCGTGCTGTATGGGTTTAGTATCTGTTTAATTTAGTGGTGTTAATGGACGAGTACCATGACACCGCTAAGATGCATAATTATCGCAGGGATTATTTCAATCAGGGAAGTAGCCCTTGCGATGGATGTGCATCTGAGAAATAACGCAGCTTTACTATCTTTGTATGCCACTTGGCTATCAGTGTTTGACAAGGCATTAGGGAAGTGTCCAGTGATAAAGCAAAATAAAAGATTTTATACCTGTGATTATCGTCCTTATTGCACTGAAGATTTCAACAGTGCCTTAGACAATTTTAATAAGCTTAGTTGACAACGTAATTTTGGGCCATGCTCTATGAAAAGGGGGTTTAATGTCAAATTTCCACGATGGCGGTTCATCTCGCACGCATAAAATCATTCAAACTATAAAACGTCAATTTATCTCGACCATCGTGATTCTTCATCACGCAATTTTAGTGTGTGTATGATGTAATACATATACGTGTATCTATTTAAATAAAGCGAAACTTCAGTTGTGGCAGAATGAGAAAACATCACGAGGTACTGCATTTATGGAGAGTGACCAATTGCAACAGTTTAACAATCGCAGAAACAAAAAGCAGACATATAACACGCTCGCGCAACAAATACAAGAAGCGGACACCGACTTGTCAATTTGGTTTTAAACAGTTCTTATGAAGCTTCTAGCATCAAACTTGGTCCAGAGTCTTTCTTTCCAAAACGTATAAAAAAATGTTTCATTTTATCACATTGCAAAGAAATTTTCATAAAATAAAATATATTTCAATGTGATAAATAGTATCATTTAAATACTCAGCGATTGAATGTAAACCAGAGCCATCAGAATTGTTACTATAATATTCCGAATAATTATGAAATGAAACTAAACAGAATCTACCGCATGTCGTATTTTCACTAAAATACAACTTGGGAAATGTTGCCACACATAAATTTATCAGATTAGGTCACACTATTTTTTAAAACGGTGCAATAGCAATGGTGATTGCCGTGGCGTAGTGGATGTGGTGTCCGCATTGAGATCGGAAGGTCAAGGGTTCGATCGCTAATGTGTGAGCGCTCTTTAGATCTCCCCAATGGACACCAACAGTACTAGTTTTTTTCCTGGAAAATGACGATTCTGTGTATAAACTCATAAATTAGAAATATCTTTCATTACTTAAAAGAAATAAAAAATAGTAATGCAAACAACAACTATAGTACTAGTACTAGCAATCCGGGTCACTAGTTTGTCAATACAGGCTTGCAGATAGATAAAACACTCTTAAACACTATTGAAAGGCTCTGAATTGTGTCCCATACAGTGTTTTCCAAATAATTAAATGTTTTAGTTGAATTTTGAATGAATAACCTGGCTTCGAACCACAAATCACATGGATTTCATATATTTGTGAAGTATACTGACTTTTACAATCTTTTCTGAAATTGCAAGGCTAAGTGTTTTTTATCATCTTGTGTTTTTTTTTAAGTGTTTCAAATCATAACCCTGAGGCCAAAACTGGAAACGCTCTAAGGCTCTAAGGGTTACGTTTTTAGTATGGACTTTGTTTATTATATTATTTTAGAAAGTGTCCTCTCTGAAATCAAAAGGCCGAACTATGTCATATTAAGTGTGTTAGCAGGGGCGTAGCTAGCATTTTTTAGCTGTAGGCCCGGATATGATACATAAAAATGGGGGGTCCGGGGGTCGTCCCCCTGAACATTTTTAAATCCTATAACGCCTGTGGTGAGATTTAAAGTACAGTCCACTCTCGTTATTCTTCCAAATTCTGATCAAGAAAAAATATCGAGATAACGAGAGTTCGAGATATCCGATTTGACGTTTTTAAAGAAAAAAATATGACGAATATTTACCTTGTTTTTAACATAAATATACCTGCTAAGTGGTCAAACTAAAGCCGTCACCGTGTGGCATAATACTCTCTACCTGATATACATGAATACGCGTTTTTACGAGGCATGATTAAATTTAAATGCTTAAAATGACGTTTTAAGTATTACATAATTGCATGAATACATGCGGTTACAATTTTTCTAAACTGTCGAGTAAACATCCGGTAATGTTGCTATTTATAGTTATGATGCAATTGACGTCCAATCAAGACGAGGGTTTTCCATCTGAACATGCGTAAATCACGTTCCAGAATAACGAACATTTTGTTGTTTGAAATGCAAAGTTCAATCGGTTATAAAATATAAAATAAAAAGCCATTTTGAGTCTTGTCTTTATTATCTTTATTACTCAACATCCCCAGATCTAGATACATGCTTGAAGAATTCAGTTATGCCCTTCTGCTTAGAACAGACACTCTGCAGAAATTGTCTCTGAACAATCAATTCCACGTCGGCGGCCTTCCTCTTGCTTGCTTTTCCGCCGTGACACGCTATTGACATGTGGAGAAAATACAAACAACCAGACCAATATGAACTTTTCAAAAATGCCAGAAATAAATACACTTTCGAGTTGAATGCAAAGAAGCAACGATCGCTTAGTCAAAAAGTAATTGATTTTCACGGGGATTCTAAAAAACTCTACAAGTTTGTATCAGAATTAATAGGAAAAAATACTGATAACCCTATGCCGGAAGGTGAAAGCGACACCGCGATAGTTGAAAATTTTGCTGATCACTTCCTGGATAAAATTAACAAAATTCGAGATGCCCTTGCAAGTTTCGAAAAATTCACACCCGATCACAAGGAAGTACCGTGTTTCGGTATGTTCGAGGAGCTAACCCAAGATGAAGTGAAAAAGATCATCAATCATCTTCAAACAAAATATCATGCGAACTAGATGCATTGCCAACAAGAGTACTAAAATCATTTTTAAACGAGTTACTACCGTTCGTGACAAAATTGGTTAATCTCTCTATGAGTCAAGGAGTTTTTCCTTCAAAATTTAAACAGGCAATAGTAAGACCACTTCTCAAGAAAATTGGACTAGACCTGAGTTATGCCAAATATAGACCAGTGAGTAACTTATCATTTCTATCGAAAGTGATTGAAAAGGCTGCTCTGTTTAGACTCAATATACACGTAAATGAAAACAATCTCCTTCCAAAAAATCAGTCAGCCTACAGACAATTCCATTCTTGTGAATCTGCTTTACTTAGACTAGTCAATAATATACTCGAAGGTATGGAGGAACAAGAGGTTACAGCACTTATCGCCATTGATTTGAGTGCTGCCTTCGATACGGTCGATCATGACATTCTACTAGACGTGTTGCAAAAACAATACGGTGCATGTGGCATGGCACTAAACTGGATAGACTCGTATCTGCGTCCAAGAAGCTGTCGCATAAGTGTTAATTAAGCTTTAGCGGCGGCACGTTCTTTGGAGTGTAGTGTCCCCCAGGGTATTTGTCTTGGTCCATGGCTCTACCTGACGTACGCTGGAACACTGTTTGATGTCGTTCCTCCCTCCATCACAGTCTACGGTTTTGCAGACGACCACACCGCAAACAAGCGATTCAAACCTACATCTTTTTCTGTTGAAAGAACTGCCATTCAAGAACTTGAAAGTTGTGCACTCGTTATTTACAACTGGATGAACGAGAATAAACTGAAAATGAACGCATCAAAAACGGAATTCATCATGTTCGGTAGTAGACCCCAATTAAATAAATGTCAATCTAAAGAAATAGATATTGCTGATGACACTGTTAAAGCAAACAAATGCATACGGTATTTGGGCGCATAATTAGACGAAACACCAAATTTTAAAGAACACATCAAAATTAAGTGTCGTACAGCTATGCACAACTACCTTAAAATAAAAAGCATGAGGAAATACTTAACAAAAGAAGCAACAGAAATACTTGTTCTGTCTTTGGTAATATCCCATCTGGATTATTGTAATCTGATCTTGTATGGAACAGCTCAATGCGAAATAAACAAAATGCAACGTATCCAAAACATGTGTGCCAAATTGGTACTCGGCCGACAGAAATATGACAGTTCAAAAGATGCTTTATATGAACTGCATTGGCTACCAGTAAAGGCAAGGATTACATTGAAATTACTGGCCTTCATGTATACTTGTTCTGTTGGTCACGCGCCAAAATACCTTACAGAACTTTTAAAAGAAAAAGTACCAGCACGTAACCTACGATCTACCGTCTTGTATAACGGATGTTATGATGTGAAACGCACAAAGAGAAAAACATTCTAAGACAGGAGTTTTGGAGTTGTTCGTCCGAAACTGTGGAATGACCTTCCATCAAGCATACGGACTTCCGCCTCAATAGACATTTTCAAAAGGAATTTGAAAGCATTTCTCTTCAGAGACTTTTACAACCTATTTGAATTTTGAATACCTGTGATTTAAAAAAAAATCGAGACTCAGTTGTACGGGCTTATTTGTCACTAGGACTCGGAGAACCAAGACATTAAAGAAATGTGCAGGCTTCTTTGCTCGAAAAGGATATTTATTGTACAAGTGACTGGTAACCAAGAATAATTAGGGCTTCTTTGCTCAATGATTGAGTTGCATCAACCAGCTGTCTTGTAGTCACGCTTAGGCCCTCTAGTTGTGTCTTATAGTCACACTGTAATTTTAACCTTCAAGTTGTGCCTTGTAGTCACACTTGGTCAGTCTATTTGTGACTTGTAGTCACGATAGTTCAAATAAGGTTAAAACCCAAAAGAAGTGTCCTTAAGGGTGACAGGTTACTAAAAGCTGTGGGATCCGACAGCCAAAGTGCAGAAATATCCTTTTACGTATCCTTTTCGTTAATGAAAAACAGTGTCTATATGTTGCCAAATATTTGCTCATAATATCATTATTATTATTGTCTTAACCCTAGTTATATCAATTTATTACATAATATTTTACTTTTACTGTGTTTTAATAGTGTAGCCGGTATTGTTTTATTTCTTAAGTTTCTTAGAGCATTATTATTTATATCACACATAATTATATCATTAATCCTTTAATTAATGCTGCATAATATTATCAATACCTCTTATTTTTTATCAATTTTATGTACATATATATGTTTTGTACAACGCCATTGAATATAATTATATAAATAGGCGTTTCATCAAATTAGCAAGTTTCAAGTTTCAAGTATTGACTCGCTCCAACCAGTCGCCGGAACAGTCGAACTCGGTGCTGGAGACGCCGAGTTGCTCAGCATACAATCTTGCCTTTGCCCTCATGGTCTCGCCGTCGATAGGTGTATTCTGCTGTCTGGCGTTTTTGCACAACGCTAGTAGGGCCGCTTCTATATCAGGAAATTTTGCTGTCCGCGCCTGTTTTCTTGTCAGCTCGAGATCGCCGGTCAGGAATTTCGCCTTAATCTTGTCCTTTTTCTTAATCCACGTTGAGAGCGTATTTTGTGGGATGCCAAACTCTTCTGCTATCTTCTTCTTGGTCTTGAGACCTTTCTCGACTTCTATGATGGCCTCGTACTTTTCCTTAAACGACTTATTCTCAAGCTTCCGCTTAGTTCCCCTCTTGGCCGATCCAGATATCCCCCCGGGTTGGATACCGGGTCCTTCTTTGGATTGCTCGACCGACAAATCAAAATATTCTTTCAAGTTAGCCATAATAATGACTGTTCGAGTTTAATGATAGAACAACATTCTGTAAATTTGCGACGGTTTATATACGCACACATATAACTCAATACATTTTGGAATGTTGTTTGTAAAAACAATTAGTATTTCGTCCTTTCGGCAGGCTGTGCATTAATTGCAGTTAATTGATGTTAAAGTGACAGTTAAAGTGACAGGCCTTACTTAAGTTTTAATTGTTAACGACATTACAAACGTGTGATCATTGATGCAATCAACGGATCGATTTCCTACCGCACTGTATCGGGAGCAGCCGGGCGAAGCGGGGCGGTGAAGTATCAAAGAAAAAATTTCTCCCCTTTTGCCGACACTGGGACAGTTATTCGCACTTCGAGATAAACCACAGTAAATACATGTTAAATCGGAACTCGGGACAAAATTTTATATCGACATATCGAATTATTTGACATAACGAAAATCGAGATATGCGATGTTTATTTATATAGATAAAGAAGGAAAAATGTTGGGACATTGAGCTTACTTCGACATATCGAGAATATCGAGATATCCGATGTCGACATAACGAGAGTGGACTGTTTATCTAGATAAATAATAAGATAAGAAAATATAAGACATATGCCTGTTTTTCTTTGATATTTTAATGTTTTATCTCAATGTCAGAGAACTAAATTTTGTTTTTGTTCGGCATCAAGAGACCGAACCGACCCGGATTCAGTCAATGGATCGGGATACGGGGGCAAGTGCTCCATTTTAAATATCCGCGGTTATAAACATCATTCGGAATGTTTCTTAAAAATCCAACGATAATCGATTACAACTTACTTTAATGTTTAAAGGGAGACAAGTAGATCTACATGTAGATCTATGTAAACTTGTAACATCAAGTCACGTGAAAAGAAGCGAGCTAGAATCTATGCACATAGAAAGAAAAAAGTTAATACTTGGAAGATATGTCCTTTGAACACCAGAATCCATTGTCTGAGGATTATGTCAATATGAAATGCAGATTTCTAACACCTCACCACTCAGGGTCAACATTTAAATGCGTTTTTCGAAATTGAAGCATGTTTATTGTTCATGTTAATAAAAAAGTGTAGTCCCGGGCCAGCTGTGCCTAATAGCAGCTACGCCCCTGGTTTGTTACATCGCATACCTTATTTGAAACAAAACATTTCTACTCCGAAAATAACATTTCAAAGTTGAGCGATCTACGGCCAACTTGAGATTCTTGTGTTAAGATAATATTGATACAGATTTGGAACAAGTATCTGTTAACAAACAAGAAACATGTGTTGGCGGTGGTTATCGAAGACTTCCAAAAGGGAAGTTAACGCCGAGGACCTTTGCTATCTGTACATTAACATTTGTTTAAAGAACTTGGGAAGTTTTAAGTGATAAAAATAAATAGATAGATTATACACGCATGACAACTTCTTCCTTGTTGCAGGGAATAATTTAACCGTTGATACGTCAGTTATATAAGATATGTTTTATTTCTGAAAAACAAATTATTCGTGTTTTATACCGCGACTCTTTGTGTTTCATGCCGAACATTTAAACAAAAACTACTATTTCTTATTGTATTAGACACCTGCGAAATGTTCTACTTGTCATAGTTCAGAAAGAATAATGATTGCATAAAAGCATGAAGACGAGGTGTTTTAATTGTTATGATTAAATTGTTACCGTTCTTGTCATTCAGACAAAGTCCTTTTATAAGGAACTTTTAATTTTACTTATTAACAGTACAGATGGGCGTATGTTACTTCAGTCGAAAAATTTTAGCGAGTAAAACATTTAAAATACAATGGAAGTATAAAGTATAAATTGCAATTTTTCGTTCGCGACAACGCTTTGTAAACTAATATGAACAAAGTGAAAATCCTGTTGCAAAAGTCGGAGAGGAATTGTAAAAAGGAATACGTGATCTTTGTTAATAAAAAAAAACCACACAAAACACAACATAACATATACATACATTCGGAAAGTATTTATATTATCATTAATAAATTCATATATGTTGTATCAGAATTATCAATGCTATGACAGATATACGTTTACTTATTTAAATCGCCAACAACATTACGCTTACCGACAAAAATAACTTTTGTCAAACAGTCTAACGTATAGACCCGATGTATATTGCAAATCATAGATGTAAGATTTCGTTTTGTTATACAAACTGAATTGCATTTAATACATACTCTTGAATAATAATGTTATAGCGTACTGGCGGTCCTTTTCCCCCAGAATACTAGTTGCCCTTTGTGTTCATGTATTTAATGTAAGTGTTGTAACGCATGCATTTCTTCGAATTAATTTTATCACGTAACAGTGTATACAAGGTAAGTATTGATGCAAAGCATCAAAGGGCGTCGGGAATTTTAGTGTAAAAGGCACTCAATGAAGTTACATGGAACGATTTTTTTTTCTACTGTAAATATTAATATATTGGCCGATTATTTTAAACAAATTAGAAAAAGATACTGGTATAAGCATTATTTATGATTATGTGTTATAACCCCCAAATAACCATTATCTATGATGTTGTGTTATAACTCCCAAATAACCATTTTCTATGATTTTGTGTTGTTACCTCCAAATATTTCATAGTTCATTTTATTTACATTGGTTTCCTTTTTTTTACTGGCATCCGTGTGCAGTTTTCATTAATGGAACTGAACTGTGTAGGTTTAAAAAATCTGCTTCATCTTGTAAGCGTAATTTCATATTTTTCTCAACTTCAAGGGGAGAAGATTCTGAACGTTTTCGTACGTTGCTCATTTACGATAGGGGTTGAGTACTAATTGATATGAAAACATTGTAACAGTTTTAATGTGTTTACGAACCCCCCCCCCCCCCCATCCTCTCACACATATATTTCATGGGCGTAATACAAACAAAAAATGGTTACAATAAACTTCAGTTTCAGTGCGACGCCAATAAACATCATAATCAAAAATTGATATATAATCAGCAAGCAAGAGCGACGTTTATTGTCCACGATAGCTCATTCTATGGGCCCCAATTTTAATTTTCCTACAAATATGCAGCTTTAATTTAATGCGAGTATAAACGATCTTTTAACATTGTTTTTTTTTCAAACGGAAAAACATGTTAAAGGAAATCCCCATCAGCCACTTAAAAATAATTTCCTGATGAACAGCACTCCTGCATGTACACACGATAAGTACACTGTCGGGAAATCCCTATTAGCGCAGATTCGTTCATACGACGTATAGATACACTATATTTGTAATGCAACAGATAAGAAAAAACGTGTCGGTGTAAAATGCCTTTGAATAAAACGTTTGACAATACATCATACACAATTTATATATATAATCCCCCGTTCAGATATTTATATGTTGGTTAACACGGGAATAACATGTTGCCAGTTAGACCATGTATACTCGATTTAAATGAGTCAGTTTTTTGTACAAGATACCAATATAAAAGCATGTTTATTTCACAATCAAATGTAACAACAACCTTTGCAAATAAATAGTATTTTGTGAAACAAATATATGAATACAGTTTCATTGAATCTTTCGCTTAAAACATGTTCACGAATCAATCTTAAAATGCAATACACAAATTGTTATACGTCGATTTTTAAAAAGCTTTTGATAAAATAAATCACATTGAATTATTTAAATGTCTCGAAACATAAGGGCTACATGAAAAGTTCCTCAACATTTTAAAATCAATGTATTATTACTTACAGTCATTTGTAAAGAATAATTTCTCAGGAAGGGGGAATGTCATAATTCATATACAACAGAGTTTTCCCGTGCAACATGGGTACCAGACAGGGAGATAACACAAGTTTGACAATCTTCGAATTATTTATTGATGAATGTTCTGCCCTTTCAAACGACAAATGGTTATCTTATATTTTTATGTTATGATATTTCGCTATATTATGTTAAATGTTTGCAGATGATATAGCAAACTGTGTAAAAACTGTGCAAAAGTTACAGCAACACTTAAATGTTTTATGTACATATTGTGAAAGTACTGGTATGGAAGACAATTTAACTAAAACCAAAATCATCGTAAAGGTGGTGTCTTAAAAAATGCGAACGTTGGTATGTCAGAGGACAAATTGGTAAAAACACAATCTAATTACAAATACATGGGGCTTATGTTTACCGCTTCCTTATCATGGACAGTAGCTCTGAATAAGTTAGCCATGCAAGCACAGAAAGCTATATTTTAAATATATGTGTATCAAACATAAAATGGTTATTTTACCCAATGTTTATGTTTATAATATTCTACTTGATGATTACACCAATATTGTGTTATGGCTCTAATGTCGGAGTATATGAACTTAAGCAAAAGATAGAATCTGTTAATAATATCTTTTGTAAAAAATATGTAAAGTTAAATAACATCAACAAGACCTCCTGTATTGCATTGGAAGAATGTGGAAGACTACCTCTGTTTATTTTGTACTATACTAACTGTATCAGGTATTGGTGCAATTTGTTGCGAATACCTAGTAAGCATTACCCTTGAAACTGTTACTTAATGCTTTTTGCATCAAAGTACTGACAGTACTGGAGTGACAATGCTTTTGAAGAGAATGGATATAAAAGCATCAATTTAAGTTTATCTACATCACCTCAATTGTGTATGTGGGTTCTAAAATTTTGGGTACGAACATTTTGGGTACAAAAATATGCCCAAACAAATTTAGGTACGAACAAAATTTGGTTACGAAAACACAATGGGTACGAAACAAAAATTGGGGGGCACGGGGAAGTAGCACCCGTAGTCAACTTGACCCATTCAGCGAAACTGGTAGACGGGTTACATGCTTGATCAAATATAACAAGAAATAGCTTTAAAAATATATTCGACGTGTATTTTATGTACCAATAGTCTTAAATGAAATACGACACTCTACCACTAGGCTTTTAGCAAGATTCTGAAATTTTTTGATCCCTCGTCAGAGCAACCAAACCAAAAAATAAGTCAAATATTGCCGACTCGGTATTATTGAGTCAGTTCATGAGAGGTAATGGTAGATGCAACATATCTCACGCCCCCTAGCATCGCCTTAAGCAGTATTCAATTCTCAACAAGAAAGAGCTGGAGTCATTAATCCCGAAGGACCAGAAAAAAAACCTTGATTAATGTTCGAAATGAAATCATTTGATTCATGACAATAATATTATTTCAGCCAGGTCACAGGGAAAGGGCTGTCTAATCAGTATCCAATTAAACTATTTGTTATTGTCAGAAAACCGCTTTTAAGCGAACAGCTTTCAAGCGACTGCAGGCTGATCTGGATCCAAACTGGCCACAATCGCCTTTATGTCTCTTTTACTGTGACACAGTTCATTTGACTTTAAAATGATATTTAATACTAAATTAGAAAGAAGAAATAGTACAAAGCCGTTATATGAGTAAAGACTTTGTAATCAATGTTTTCAGGACAGCTTGTTGATCTGCAAATCCCATGTGATATGTCGATATCGGGTATCATAGTCATTCAATAAGTCGCAAAATGCTCGAATACAATTTACAAAGCAAAATGTGACTTAAATTGATAACTAAAAATACCAGTTTTGCCGTGTAAAGCTGTCAAGATCCAGAAAGTCATGCATTCACATCGAATGTATCCTTCGAATTCAATCCATTGTTGACATTAGCTGAGATTTAGTTAATAAATAACTCATATATCCTAAATGACAGTTTCTTAATAGCCAAACAAGCCGATGTATGCAGTAAGAAACTTTTGACACGAGTATGAAGATTCTCTCATGGGCGCGGCCATTGTTGTATGACTTTGAGCGGTCCGTCTAAATTGCGTATATGACTCATATCCGCGGATATGAACGAAAAGTGCGAATATGAACGAATATAGACAATATTTATGTGCTTGTTTTGCAGTTTTGTTATGAACATATCACTGTTGAATTTAAAATTCACACTATGTGATAAATATGTTAAGACTGCCTCAAAAAATAGCAATTTTATAAAAACAGTGGTCTGACTGGTCGTTCATATTCGCGGATATTAATTTGGAGTTACTGAAATTAAAATGCCAATGAAAAACGCTTTTAAATTCATTCGATCGTAACATTACACATAAGCGACGTGTATTTTTGTCACAGAACGATTTTCATATCACAAAAATAAAGGAAAATACATTTAAAAAGCCATTATCTGTTCATATCCGCACTTTTCAGTCATATCTGCCGAAATGAGTCATATACGCATTTTAGTCGTACCCTATGTTGAGGCATGAACGACAACTCTGCTGGAGAATGTTACCAATGCTAATCACCGAGATATGCCGATTAGAAAATCGACGCTATCTCAATCGGACTGGCTCGGTCTTTTACATAGCTCGCCATTGTGAAGAATTTTTCAATGGTATGATTACTTAGACGATGCTGAAGCAGCATCGTCAAAAATAATAAAAAGCGGCATTGGATACGCCTCGATAATACAATTAATAGACGATTACACCTTATTTAATAATAATTCAAACTATGTTATTGACTGTCATACACACATTTGACACGACTCAAAACAAAACTCAAGTCAATGTTATCATTATAAATGAGTTTCAACGCGTTTAGATCCCGAAAGATAATCTCCCCTGAATATCCAAACAATTTTGTTAATTGCTTTTGCAAAAGTTCGTTGTGGTACCATAAAATCAAGGTTAAACACGGTGTACATTCAAACTTACCATTTGATTCGCGATTATGTACACATTTTAAAATGGTTACATCGAAATAATTGATTGTGACAACCACGTATTTTTTCATCATGATAAGTATCGTGATAAAAGGAGTGTTACTCATTTGGAGAGACACGTGTGATCGATATATATTTATTTTAAAAAACGATTAAGCTTATAATATATACTGATTCCTGTACTTTTACCAGAATTTATATCGTGGATTTGTCGTGAAATAATATATACGGTCATTTATCCCTTACCTTTGTGTAAGCATGAGCACTTATTAATGATAAACCGTCCAAAAAACGTGTTGGGGATTTGTCGTGAAATAATATATACGGCCATTTATTCCTTACCTTTGTGTAGGCATGAGCACTTTATAATCATAAACCATCAACAAAACGTGCTGTGGATTTGTCGTGAAATAATATATACGGCCATTTACCAAATAAATTTGTGTAAGCATTAGCACTTAATAGTGATAAACCGTCCACGAAACGTTCTGTGGATTTGTCGTAAAATAATATACACGGCCATGTTTCCCTAACCTTTGTGTTAGCATGAGCACTTTATACGGGTAAACCACCTAAACTCACAACATTGCGTGTAGACTAACACTGATCGATGTGGTATGAGTGAAATTCTTCTGAAATCAAATAAATTAAATAATCTCAAAACCCGGACCCTCCCCCCCCCCTTATGAACCAATACTAGTAGGTCTTTTCTGTTTATTATTTAAATTTGGAGGGAACTTTGGGTAATACCATGCATGTGTCAAAAAGAGTACATTCAAATATAAACCCCTCTTACGTTTTTCTTGTGCTGGCACATTATAATAACGCAATTTATATTCAGTCATCAACAACCTAATGTTTTTATTTTATGAAAATTGTTCACAGATTTTCGTATTTTACAAAATGTCGTAACATATATCTACTTACAAAAGTAAAATATTTTGAAGAATTGTGAATAATTAAATAACAAGAAAAAAGAGGGGAAAAATGTGGTTTCCCTGGGGTTCAAACCCGAATAGTATTATACACAATGAGAGCGCGCTTCCAATTTACCACGCATGCTTTTTAATTATGTTGGAATGCTATTTTGGTAATACATGTTTTTAGTGACGAGTCTCACAGTTTCCCGATTTGAATTTCATTTTACTTATATTAATTATTAATTATATTAATTATAGTTCCATCTATTTATGTTTGTTTAAAGTTCACATATTCGGTGTAATAATCAAGTATTTCTATTGTTGACGTTTAACAATGTTAATTCTAATATCCGTGTTTGTTTGCAAAAATCATGAACACTTCTTAGTTGCGGAGTTAATGGAAGAAAAACAATATATATATTTGTCAGACGATAACGTTATATTGTAATAGTTTGTGTTTCTACCCAGGGCTATCCAAAGCAATTCTATATTGCTTTGAAAACTCACATTTGCCATATTTTCTGTTCAAGAATGCTCGTTTTATCCTGCATAAAAGTGATTGAGACGCTTTGATCTTACTATTTGCTGAGCAAAGTAGCAATCTTCATAATGGATGTTTTTATGATGGCCTGTAAGATTCAAAGACTCAGAATCTTTCCAATATTGAAACGCTATTTTATCTCGACCATTAGGGTTTTCCTTAAGCAATTTGTACTGCGATTGTGTGATGTTATACAAAATATGTTGAGACATCAGCTGTAGCAAAATGAGAAAAAGTAACATATTAAAGGTACGGCATTTATTAAGAATGGTCAATGGCAAAACAGTCTGACAAAGTGTATAAACACTAGACAGAGCACACGCTCGCGAAACAAACACAAACCATGATTACAGGAGAGGTCAACGCTTTGGGTATTGGGTTGTTAAAAGATGTTATGAAGCTCGTACACTCAAATTTAGCTAGCATTCGCAAACAACATAAGTACAAATAAATAGTAATGTCATTTTATCAAAATTAAAATACATGGTTATAAAATATAGTTTAATGTGAAAATTAGTACCATTTAAATTTCAGTTTTTTAATCACAACCAGAGCCAATATAAATGTAACTTTAAAAAAATAATTATGAAATGAAGAAAACTGCATGTCGTTTTTAATTAAGATAACAAAGCAACATAATAAATAATAAGTAAAATATTCAGATCATCGTCAAAATATTTTCTGAAAAAAGCCATAGTAGAAATGTTCGAAGAATGCCGAATATAATTCTCTAATGTGTATATACTCCTAATACCGAATATCTTTCATTTCTTAAAAGAAATAAACAATATTTCTGCAAACAATAACTACAATTTATGTACGTTGATTGTACGATTTAATACGATTACTTACGATTCTGAATAGTGTTGTTTTTAAACATAAGCAATTTGTTGTTGATCTTAGAGCAATATAAATTTATCAATTGCCAAATAAATAAATAAATAAATAAATAAATAAAGACATTGGCTATATATTGGCTATTGCTATAAGGAACACTGTTTTTATGGATTAACCTTATTTTACTAAATATGTTGCGAACTATTCGTTGATGTTGAGTACAAGTATTAAAGTTACTTTAAGATTTATGCTTTGCTTATTGAAATCCGTCTGTAAATTCATGCGACAACAAAGATATCAAAAAACTGTTCACCGTTTTTCGTCGGCGGTTTAAAGGCCAATTATTTTGATATACATATATAAAAGGTGACTTCAGTTATGTCCATATTTGTATGATACATGCTGTTCGTCATATGTACATAAGATGTCTTATGCCATATTTATAAGTCTTGCTTTTCGGAATGTAACTGGAAAGCGCCTTGTTTGTTTTTCAGTTTCAACAATTCATATAGTAACCGGTCCATGTGCTCTTAAATTTCCGTAGTTAGATAAGATTGCTACCTTTTTAAATGTCCGCATATATTTTCATTTAAGGGGCTCTAAGGTTATGTCATGTGTTTCTGATTTTAAGTAAAGATTTATATATTCCCTTCCCATTATATACTACACATTTCACAATAAAACGAGCAATAACAATAACGAGCTTGTCTCATTGTCTCATTTTTAATTAATTTTGAATGATTGATGAATCCAGTACATTGATCAAGTAATCAATATATATATAAAGGTACCAATTAAATACAAAACCTACCCTTTAAACACGTAAATACCCGGTTGAATATGGATAAAACACGCTATCTTATAAAATGTCATATTAATGGTTCTCAACGTTTGCTGTTAAACCAACAAAAATGGGACGACTTCACATTGCCGTCGAGTGCATGGTATTATTTGTTATATACGAAACGTTGTCAAAAATCTATACATGTGGGCCGGATAACCAATGTGAATGTTCTACGGATAACCATGGTTTTGTTATGGACTGTGATGGTAAAATAGTTTCACGACTTTCAGACATTTGCTCTGCCATACGAAACACTTCTATCAAATCAACAGCCATATTAAAAGCTGGTAGAAACAATTTTAGAAATGTTAATGCCACAGAACTTGTAGGATGTGAAAGTTTGTATACACTTGAGTTGAACTTCAATCAAATAAGTGAATTTGGAAAAGACAGTTTTAAGAACTTCAGCAATTTAGAGATTTTAGACTTATCTAGAAACAACATCCAGATCTTTAAACCTGAGTGGAGTGCTGCTTTTTTGCCAGAAACACTAAGCACACTGATTCTTGATGGGTTCACAGTTGATAACAGTTCTATACCTAGCTATCCAAATCTGTCACACTTGCGAAAACTGCAAACATTAAAACTAGATGGTCTTAGCGACAACTTTGACATTGGTAAACACACAAACAGACTGAAAGAATTGAGTTTGTCAGGATTATCTTTCTACAGTCACTGTAGCATACCCCATATTTCAAACTCGACATTCAGGCAGTTGTTATCAATTGTTAAATTGAACATTTCATCTTGTTCCTTAAGAAGTATTTCAGCAGGGGCTTTTGAACAGCTTTATCATCTAGAAGTATTAGATCTATCTTTTAACAGGAAGCTTGGATTCAGATCATTTGAAAATTTATCCTATGGACTTCAATTTACAAATATTCGAAGCGTCAATATTTCATATCTTCATACCACATTTGGTATTGGAACAAGACTATTTAAGCAAGATATATGTTACCTTTGGAACACCAGTGTAGAGGAAATCGCCATCTCAGGAAACAGAATAATGTATTTCGAGACCAATACAGTTATACTGCTTCCTGAATCGTTAACTACCATCGATATGTCTGAAAATGAAATCACTTTTGGGCCATTTTTGTTACAGACATCGTGTATGACTAACCTGCGAATATTTCTTGGCGGGTTGCAGCATCTTGCTCACCACCCGTACAGATACTTTGCTGACGACACTGAAGAGGAACCTACATGCAACAATGACCGGATGCCTTCTAGATGTCCATTTATGCATGAAACATTTCTAAACCAACTAGCGGCGAATAAGTCACAGTGTAATTATTTGCAATCCGCTGGGAAAAAAACATTGCGTTCGTCTGACTTTCCAAAATATCTACAATTTGTTGATTTACATGAGGGAAATTTCATTTACAATTTACTGATTGATTATGATATAAAACCAAATGCTAATTTTGTCAAAGTTCTCGATTTGTCGAATAACATATTCAACATTTTCATCGGTCAATTTGGACCGTTTCCTAACATTGAAGTGTTTAATATATCCCGATGTTACATCATGCAACTAGGGCAAAATACACTAAACTATCCTTCATTACAAATCCTGAGACTGGATAAAAACTACCTTGGCGACCAATTAGCTGACAGCTTGCGATCAAATGTTTTTGCTACCTTAATATCATTAAAGGCTCTTAATTTATCGGCGAACGGCATTACGATTTTGCATACATCGACGTTTGTGTCATTAACAAATTTAACACATCTTGATCTTAGCTACAACAATATAGGTATTCTGGATATTATGACTTCATCTTTAATAAGCTTATTGAAGATAGATTTACACGTAAATTCACTCCACACAATTACGAGTGATATCCGGACAAGCTTGGAAATGAACGCAATCAGAAGAAATTCCACTTTCGGACTTGACCTACAAAACAACTCGTTAGATTATTCGTGTGAAAATCAAGACTTTCTAAACTGGCTTAACGAACATAAGAGCAACATGAATGCGTTTGAGATGTATGTTTTTCGATTGTCAGATGGTAGGATCATGGATGTCACATGGTTCCAGAACGACATCAGTTACCTCGCAGGTAACTGTAGATCTTACACGCTTCTGATCGTCCTTTGCTGTATCGGCATATCTTCAGCACTGGTCACAGTGGTGGGAGGTGTTATATACCGACATCGCTGGAAACTTCGATACCTGCTGTTCATGTCTAGGAAGAGATTCTTCGGTTATCGTAGATTACCGGACTACACGCTAAAAGAAAGCTACATATTTGATGCGTTTATTTCATACGCAGAGGACAATTTCAGATTTATTTTGGATGAAGTAATTCCAAAACTTGAGGCGGAAAACGTTTCTTTGTGTGTGCATCAGCGGGACTTTCAAGCAGGAAAGGCTATCTCGGAAAACATTATTGAAGCCATTCAGAGCAGCAGGAAGACCATTGTAATACTGTCAGAAGCCTACCTGGACAGCAAGTGGTGCATGTATGAATTCAACATGGCGAGAATGGAGAATCTTTACTCTAGAGAGGATCAGGGGTGTCTTTTGATTGTTATGCTTGAAAAGGTGCCTCATAACAAGATGCCACTAGAAATGCTTCGATGGATTCAGGAAAACAGTTATATTGAATATACAAACGAACCAGAGGGTAATACAATGTTTTGGGATAAGATGGTAACGGCAAAAAAGTTTAATGTTTTTGCACTTCAGGATTAAGATAGGTCTGATACCCGATATAACCAACATTTATTATGTTATTTTTAAAAGTATAATATTTGTATCGATGTGTACGTTTTCATTGAACTTTATTATGTGAAAATAATACATTTTAGTAAATCAAGGTAATCCCGCAATGCTTTGCTTGGTTGACAGTTCGTATGGGTTAATAATTTTAATTAGTGTGTGTTTCCTATGGTTGTGTCTATCGTCTTAACTTTTGTGCAATTGCTCACTTGCAATAATTTAAGGGTTTCTTGCTGATGCGATTGGAGCTGCACTTTATGGTGTTCTGTTAGGACAACAATGCACTATATTATGTATAAAACATATTATCTGTCAATGTATTTGTATATAAGAAGTAAGATTGTGCCACAAGGATTTGCAGCATTAAATTAGCATTCGTATTTAACTCACCAAAGTACGCGTTTTTGACTAGATATTGATAATTCGGTAAATTGTTAATTGGTGGCTGATTTATACGTGAATGTTTCAATGTTTGCATAAATATATTTAAACCAATCAATATAATTGAGTTTAAAAATCGTTCCAAATATATTATTAATATTAATATATATATGTTAATATTGTTCACGTTTAAACTTATCACCACAATTTGTCGTGCAACTTGGGCTTCACGTGGCTTTTAGCTGAATGTTGGAAGGAATATTGTTTATTTTTGCTAAGAAATGAGAGAAATCTGTTATTAGTAGTATATACACAACAAGGTAATATAATCGCATTTGTCGCACATTGCTATTGTGGCTTTATGGAAATTTCAGGACGAGGATCCGATTATTTTATATGTTGCTTTGTCAGTTTAATAAAAAACGACATGCAGTTATTTCATTTCATAAATATTCAAAAGTTACAATTATATTGGCTCTGGTGCTAACAAACATTGAATTGTTAAATAATACTAATTATCTCATTTAAATATATTTTATAACCATTTCTCTTGATTCATATAATATGCCATTAATATTTATTTAAACTTATATTTTTTGTAAATACTCTGAACTACCGGCACTTTTGAGTGTTTGAG
Organism: Dreissena polymorpha; assembly: GCF_020536995.1. Taxonomy (NCBI): domain Eukaryota; kingdom Metazoa; phylum Mollusca; class Bivalvia; order Myida; family Dreissenidae; genus Dreissena; species Dreissena polymorpha. Next base: position 53,663,576 of record NC_068363.1, on the reverse strand, counting down.
CTACATACAATCTTTAAAAAAAATCCCAAAGAACCTCTGTAATCATGGTTTGTGTTTGTTTCGCAGGCTCGAGCTCTGTCTAGTGTTGATGCAATTTGTCAGACTGTTTTTAAATGTGTTACTGTTAATAAATGCCATACCATTTATATGTTATGTTGTTCTCATTCTGCTACAGCTGAAGTCTCAATATATTTTAATTACATAAACGTAGCTGTATGACATCGTACAAACGCAGTACAAAGTGCGTATGAGAGAAACCTTACCCAGCAGACACAAGACGTTCGACGGACGTCAGATTAACGTCGGGTTCCGACGTCGGATGACCGTCAGACTTACGGTCGGATTTGTAAGTTTTCTAGACGTCATTTTCCGACGTTCCCGGCGTCAGGTTTCGACCATTTTTCTAACAAAATCTGACCTGTACCGACCAAATCAACCACTTTCCTGACCACTTTTGGACCAAAAACCTGACCATTTTTCCAACCAATTTCCCGACCATTTTTGCAGCCAAATGAACCACTTTCCCGACCATATTCGTCTCCAAAAAACCGACTAGTTTCTTGACTATTATATTACCCGAAAACTAGGCATTTTTCAACCAATACTTGACCATTTTATCCATTTCAAACCAAAATCCAACTGCAATGCTCATTCATATAGTCTTTGTCAATGTGTTTAAATTGTCACCTGCTGCCATGGAGCCAAATAATACAAAAGTAAGCACGTAAGGTGATTGAAATCAATAAAATAACAGAATAACATTGAAAAGTGAAACAAATTTTATTTAAAATATGAACAAGCACATGTTTTAACATTTCTTCGGAAAATACAAATTTACATAGTGAAGTTAAACATTTAAACAAACTTTGTCAAAGAGACAAATTACGCCCATTTTATTAGCAGTCGTATGACATAGTCATAAGCATATACAATCAACTTGGCATTCAATCATTATAACAAGATCATGTATCAGACTCTGTCGACTTAAGCATTGTGTGTGTGTGTTGGAAACTATATTCAAAGAGCATCAACAAATTAACATTTTCTATATCAAAATCAACTTTCAATTATCCAACATGTACACAGTTTTTTTCTTGAGGCTGTAAATGTCACATACCATAACAACTGTTTATGAAATCATCGTATTGAAAACATTTTCAATGGAGTATATACATTGAATTTTATGGATAAACTAGTAATAAAGCCAGGTGTGTTCAAACGTCACAATACTTAGATTGAACTCAAGATTGTCTCTATGTTTGTATATACAGAATAGTCAATATTTTGAATGTCTTGCCATATTCTAAGCGAGTGGCTTTTTGTCGTGAAAACACTTAAGTGCTAAGAATTTCGTCTTTTAATAAACCAATAGTTCTAATTCAACTCCATTCACCAAGGGGCTCCTATTTCATAACAGAGTTATGTGTTTTGAATCCAATATGTTTGCATAAAGTACCAATAAACACAACTGCCTCTGTGACACAGTTGATTGACTAATGCTGGAAAACAAAGATTCAAATAATTAAGCAAGTTTTAGCTCTAGAATATTTACTTTTGGAAAAAAATACACCAAAATATGAAAAGCTCCTACATTAAGGTAGCAATAATCATGCCATCTTTAACTGGGCTGTACACCCTAGCGAGAGCAACTGCTCCACTTATCTCAAGGCTTGATAGCATTTCGTGTACCCGACTGACGAAAACTCTAAATTATGCTTAAAAAAGAGTGTGTGTTTTCAAATAAACTAGTTAATTACATCAGTGTACCGAGTTTCAATTTAAAAGCCTTGATAGTGTGAGAAATCATTTTAAGTGCAAAACTGACTATTTTTTGCAATTGACTAAATATATTAAAAGTTGCAAACAATGGTAAATTACTATAAAATATATGTCATTGAATTCAAAAAAGGAAAAAATTGCAATTGTTATGTACTTATGCCATTGTTTCGTACGATTCAAATATGTCAGAAAATGGCAAAAACGCAGCTTCATCAAGCAGAATATTATACATGTTCTAGTGAAGAAGAGTTTGTGTGTAGTTGTTTATCAAATTGTCTTATCACTTTCTTCCCCCACCTCCTCTTCTGTCATGGGCATATTAGAGACAGTGATCAATGGCCTGGCAAACATTCTGCTCCGTATTCGGTGTCTGGAGAACATTCGCTGAAAAACAATGTAATGATCGTTAATATTCAAATGAATGTAATGTACCTGATTGTGCAAACATGTACATCAATATGATATTAAAGGTTTTTACCCATGTACATTGACTGGTGCATATGAATAAGAGATATAGAAATCCGCATCAGCAGCCTGTCGCTGGGCAGTGTTTCGTGTTCATTCAAAATCAAGATAAATAAACATCCATCAATTGCTTTCATCATTTTAACTTTTAACATCTCTTTTCACATCGCGGCAAATGGACTTTGTTTTTGCCAGAAAATGACAAATAACCGAATTTAATATAGCTACATTAAACATTTCTTCTCCTTGCAAGTTGAAAGTGCTTTAAGTTCCTACGATCTTATAAAGTATTTAGGCAACTGTATATAATAGTACGACAAAGGCCGAGCGCTGTTTATTAAGATGGGTGGGGAATAACAACAAGGCTTGGGAATCGATCGACGTGCGGTTTAAGTTTAAACATTTCAAGCTTTTCATGCTAGCACAAATCCATCTAATTTACGGCTTACCTGTTCCTAATTTGAAATAGTAGAACTTTGCTGTTAAATATTGTATTTGCGTAAATTGTGAAGAGCTGTATTTTAAAATGTCTGGAAACAATGTCGCCGCCTGTTTGAAATCCCTCACGTCTGCGCTTGCGCGAGCAAACATATTCTAAAAATAGATTCTAAGAGCTGTAACTTTGTGTACGTGCGATGATAATCGGTAGATGAATTACCTTCCGTTACTTCGAAATAGCACCAATGATTTAATTAATTTTTGTTTTATACCACTTTTATTTATAATTGATTATGAATATACAGTATCTGCAAATACCGACTGAAAAACCGACGTCATTCTGACGACTTTTTCCGACGTTTAACTTACGTCAGGGTTGGACGTGGGATAGACGTCGAGTTTTTGGTCGCCGACGTCGCGACGAGAATCCGACGGTTAACTGACGTCTTCCCGACGTCATGTGTTTGCAGGGTATGGTAGGGATAAAATAGCGTGTCAATGTTCGAAAGATTCCGCGTCTTCGAAACTTACTGGCCATCATATACACTTCCTTTACGAAGACTGCTTCTTTGCTAAGCAAATAAAAATACCAAAGCGTCTTAACTCGTTTTATGCAGGATAAAATGCGCATTCTGAACAGAAAATATGGTAAATGCGTGTTTTCTAAGCAATATAAATTAACTATGATAGTCCTGTGCCGAAACACAAACTATCACAATATCATCATCTGACAAAACTTATAAACTTGTTTCAGCGGTTAAAATCTGTCCAACAAAGATGATAGTGAAACGTAAATAATCATTGTGTTGTTTTATCACTTACACCGAATCAAATACGGTTTACCAAGTGATGGATTGATAGCACAGCTTCTTTACCGCTAAGATGCATGACCCTGGCTGGGATATCTTTACCGAGCATGGGGGAAACCCCCTAGAAAAATTATGCCTGTTAGCTGTGGCATAATATTGTTCAATTAACTCCGCAACTTAAACGTGTTTACGTTTTAAAACAAATACGCGATATAGTCCTATTCGGCACGGATATTAGAATTGACAGTGTTAAACGTAAACAATAGAAATACTTGTCAATGACACCGAATACGTGAACTTTAATCACACATTAATAGATCGAACTTATAATTAATATAAGTAAAATCAAATTGAAATCGGGACACTGTGAGAATCATCGTTACAAACTTGCATTACCAAAATAGCGTTCTAACATAATTCAAAAGCCCGCGTGGTAAATTGGAAGCGCGCTCTCATTGTTTATAAGACATTCCGGGTTCGAACCCCAGGGCAGCCACATTTTTTATTTAGCGTATTTTGCTTGTAATTTTATATGTTCAAAATTCTTCAAAATATTACAGTTTTGTTGGTAAATAAATTATATTACATCTTTCAAAAATACGAAAATATGTGAACAACGCTTGTGGAGTAAGAATATAAGGTTGTGATTAATTAAAACAAATGCGTTATTATTATATGCCAGCACAAGAAAAGTGCAAGAGTGGTTTATATTAGAATTAACTCCTTTTAACACATACATGATAATACCCAAAGGTGAGGTGAGGTAATACCCAGATTCTATATAATAAACAGCATAAGCAAAGACCAACTAGTATTGGCTCATAAGGGGGTGGGGTGTCAGGGTTTTAAGGCTTTCAGGTGATTTAAGAAGAAGTCTACTCAAATCACATCGAACTGTGTCAATCTACGCGCAATTTTTCTAGTTTAGCTGGTAAACCAGTTCTAAGTGCTCATGATTACACAAAGGTTAACGATAAATGGCCGTATGTATTATTTCACGACAAATCCACGGCACGTTTTGTAGACGGTTATGGAAGTTTATCACAGGATAATCTGATTTGATAGCGTTCACGATGCTTATCTTGAAGTCATATATGCTGATTACTTAATTGAAACTAACGACACTGACACTTTGCGGAGTTATAAACATGACAAACGTGTTTTATTTTTAATTGTCAATTAATAATCGACATCAAATTCGCATACGTATGATTCATCTAAAGACCCGTTGCACATGTAAGTTAACAGGATTAATAATGCATAGTGATTTACGTAAAAAGTTTTTTTTTAAGAATATAGAACCATATTATTTTTCTTACATGTAGTAAATCTTGTTCCAAATTTACTTCCCTCTACGTGTTTATCTAAAGTCATATTGGTTGCAATAAACTCTCGCTAAGAAGAGACTTCCTTTAAACGAAAAAATACAATGGGGACTGCAAACGGTCATCTCAAAGAACACTTGACACATGCGTTAAACTCCGTTTGCTCAGAGGCCGTTGATATTTATTTTGATCAAAGTTAAGAAATAAGTACATATATAAGCTTTATCGTTTTTAAATGAATATATATATATATATATATATATATATATATATATATATATATATATATATATATATATATATATATCATTTTATTGAAGTGCTCTACTTATCGTCGCGTGATACATGTAAAATATGTTTTAATATTTAATAAACCATGTTGTAAACTATCAATATGCATTCAAAACAGTTAATAAACCATTTTGTTAACTGCCCATACGCATTCAACAATACAGTGGTTGTGCTTACTAAATTGTCTAACTTCTATTTCATATTCTATCTTACTTCCCATTTCAACTGACCAATTATTACACAATAAAAAATGCTCATTTCTCTTATAAAAAGTCACGTTGTATAGATCAGTATCCCACATTTAATATAAAACAATGTTTTAAAACAATATCTGCTGTCATGTGACATGTGCAATGTAAATCATCATGTGAGTACTCAAGCGGTATGGACGCACTTCGTTAAGCGAAAGAGCAGTAACATTGATAACAGGAAGAAAATAGAACACATGCAATTAAGCAATCTATTGTTTAAATGCTAAAATGTTTTGTAGCATGATTCACTTCGTCATGATGTTTCATTCATTAGCTATCTCCGAACATTTAATTAAATTTGCTAATACAGTCTGTTGTTAACCAGTCAAATATGGAAATAATTTTCATAGCGATCGAGTGTTTTATATTATTTGGAATATATGAAGCAGTATCTGAAACTTATGGATGCGGGCCACGTTATAAATGTGAATGCTTTACGGATAAACGAAGCTCGGCTATGGATTGTGAAGGGAAACATATTTCGAAAATCGCAGAAATATGTTCTGTTCTAGGAAATAATACTATGGAGACAAGGGTCACACTGAGAGCTGGTAGAAATAATTTCGGAAATTTTAACGCCACAGAACTTGAAGGATGTGAACATTTGAATGAACTTAACGTACATTTTAATCAAATAAGCGAATTCAGAAAAGACACTTTTATAAATTTCACCAACTTGAAGGTTCTGGATTTATCCAGAAATAATCTCATGGTCTTCAAAAGTGGCTGGTCATCGGAATTTATGCCACTGTCTATAACTACTCTAATCCTAAATGGATGTCCTGTGGATACAGCTGCTATACGGAACTATCCAAAGCTTTCACACCTAAGAAAACTACAAATGCTAAGAATTGATGGGTTGAGAGACAACTTTGACATTGGGAAACACACCAATATGCTGCAAGAGCTAAGTTTGTCAGGGTTGTATTCCTACAGTCATTGTAGCATACCCCATATTTCAAACTGGACCTTTAAGCAGTTGGTATCAGTCGTGAAACTAAACATTTCAGCTTGCAACGTTAGGAGTATTTCAGCTGGGGCTTTTGAACATCTTAAACATCTGCAAATATTAGATCTGTCATATAATCGAAAGCTTGGCTTCAGATCAATGGAAAATATATCCTACGGACTTCAATTTACTGATATTCGTAGTGTATATATGTCATACATACATACCACGTTTGGACTGGGAACAAGTCTATTAAAACAAGATCTCTGTTACATTTGGAACACAAGTATAGAAGAAATGTTTATCGCAGGCAATAGACTGATGTCATTCGAGACAAATGCCCTAATTTTGCTTCCTGACTCGTTAACTACCATGGATGTGTCCGACAATGGCCTAGTATTTTTACCGTACTTGTTACAGACTTCATGCATGAAAAACGTTCGAAAAATGTTTGGCGCTTTGCAGCACTCCTCTCACTACCCGTCCAGATATATTGTTGAAGACACTGACGACGGAAGACAAGGATGTGAGGAGAGGGCTTTTTCTAGTTGTCCTTATATGCATGAAGCATTTCTGATGAAAATAGCGGCGAATAAAAGGCCATGTAATTATATACAACCAAATCTGAGGAACATATCTCTTGAAACTGATCTTCCAAAACATCTAGAATTTGTTGATTTTCATGAGAGCAATTTGATTTACAAAGTACAGATAAATTTTAATATCACACCCCATGAGAATGCACTCAAGCATATTGATTTGTCAAATAACGTTTTCAACATATTCACTGGTGAATATGGACCATTTCCGAATATTGAAGTGATTAATGTATCCCGTTGTTACATGGTGCAAATCGGAGAAAAGTCATTGAACTATCCTTCTTTGAAAATCCTACGACTAGACAATAACTACCTAGGGGACCAATTAGCGGACAGTATGAGATCAAATATTTTTGAATGTTTAACATCATTAAAATGTCTTAATTTATCGTCAAACGGCATCACGATATTGCATAGATCGACCTTTGCCCCTCTGACAAATTTAACAGATCTAGATCTTAACTGCAACAACATAGGAAATCTGGATATTATGCTGCCTTCTTTATCAAATTTGTTACACATAGATCTACACGTTAATTCCCTTCACGCTCTCGCAAGAAATATGCGGGCAGGTTTAGAGCTGAATGCTAGGAAATTAAATTCTACTTTCGAAATTGACCTTCGAAACAACTCGCTAGATTATTCGTGTGAAAATCAAGACTTTCTAAACTGGCTATATGAACATCAGAGCAACATGAAAACGTTTGAGTTGTATGTTTTCCGATTGTCAGATGGAAGGATCATGGGCGCCACATGGTTCCAAAAAGAAATAAGCCATTTAGAAGGTACCTGTAGATCTTACACGCTTCTGATCGTCCTTTGCTGTATCGGCATATCTTCAGCACTGGCCACAGTTGTGGGAGGCGTTATATACCGACATCGCTGGAAACTCCGATACCTGCTTTTTATGTCTAGGAAGAGGTTCTTCGGTTACCGTAGATTACCGGACTACACGCTTATAGAAAACTACAGATTTGATGCGTTTATTTCATACGCAGAAGATCATTTCAGATTTATTTTAGATGAAGTTATTCCAAGACTTGAGGCGGAAAACGTTTCTTTGTGTCTGCATCAGCGAGACTTTCTGCCAGGTAACGCAATTTCGGACAACATTATCCATGCCATCCAGAGCAGCAGAAAGACCATTGTCATCCTGTCAGAGGCGTTTCTAAGGAGCAAATGGTGCATGTATGAATTCAACATGGCGCGAATGGAGAGCATGTACTCAAGGGAAGACCAGGTGTGTCTAGTTATTGTTATGCTTGAACCCGTTCCTAACAACAAGATGCCTTTAGAAATGCTTCGATGGGTTCAGGAAAACAGTTATATCGAATATACGCATGAACCAGACGGTAATAGAATGTTTTGGGAAAACATAGTGTTGGCAATTAAGTAAAAATGTAAACGGCCGAGAATAAATGTACATGGTTAAGTAATTAAGTTGAAAATACAACTTCGACGGGAAAATGTTAATAAACGCATAGAACATAATTCAAGCTGGTGTTATCCATTCCATGATGTTATTTTGGATCAATGAAATCAATTTCAACTTGCAAAAATAAAGTATTTGCTTTTTAAATTACTTTTAGTACAGGTACAATGTTGGACTGCGCATTTTTTTTCAGCAAAAATTAAAATAAAAAGAATGTGTGTATTATTATTCCATGAATAACGTAATGTGTGGATATTTTTGTGTGATTGAAATTGTGATGATGTGGTGTAAGACTGTTTTCACATGTATATGTTTTGTAAATAAATCTAAGTTAAGTTTAAAGTTTTGGCCCTAAAGCGGGTAAAACTCTCAACGGTATGCCATAAAAAGAATCGCATTATGATGATACGTTTGATCTTTAATATATAATATATAATATTTATTTGTATATTAAGATTAAGATAAAGCCTCATGATTTGGCAGAACGAAATGTGAATCCGTATTTTGACAAACGAGTAATGCGTAAAGGTTTTTTGGCTAGAGATTGATCACTCGGTAAATTGTTAGTTTGTACCAAAATAATAAGTGAATGTATCTGTGTTTGCCATGATGTTTAAAACAAATCATACATATACATATGATGAGCGTTTTGAAGCGACCCAACTCTTGTATGTGCATGCAAGCTAATATTATTTACGTACTTTTTGTCTGATTACTAATCTTGTGTGTAGGAAAATATATATTTTTCTGGTGGAACTGGAGTTTCACGTTGGCAATAGCAGTATGTCCAATTGTGTACTTAACGATTAATTTTTGTTGACAAATACTATGTTTTATTTCAAGTTTCAACTTAAAATATTTAATTTAATTAAACAACGCACTATTGACTCTTGAAACTAAATTGTGCAAAACACCAATAGCCTAGGTTAAAAAGTGTCCACACGTACATCGTATTGTTTATTATACCAACATTGTCAAACTGTAATAAACAACACATATAAAGTTGTTCGGAAATCTGTTTGGGACTCACAACCTACTAGCGGGCAGTTGTAAATGGGTGGCCACAATCTGTTACAAAACGAGGCCTTTCAAAAATATAAAGGAGGCTTTTATATCATATTCAAGCCTGCATAGAAAAACACAAAGACTTCACTTGACTTTGTCATATATCCACATATGTTGGTAATGGGCAAATTTAAGTAAATAAAACTTATTTCCATGATGAATTTTGCTTAGTAATATACATTAAAGTACTGTCGTTGTTGGCTAGACTATTTTATTATATTAAAGTTATCATCGACGTTTCTTATAATGAATTGTTTAAAAGCCCACCAGTCCGAAAAAAACAACACATTGTCAGAATTTTAATATAACTCATTGAATTAAGTGTATTAAGTTCTTACAAACGATTATTTAAATAATTCCTGGAATTATGTAATTATGTTTGGCAATGTTTTTCATCAGGCTTATTTTTTTGATGGATTAAACATTACTCACAACATTATTTTTTTACTTAAATCATATTGTGCTGACATTTAAGATTTTTAACGGGAGATGTTTCTATTGAACAGAATAATCCGTTTAATATGAAAAAGACAAAACTATTTAATTTGGGCAACGTGTATTCAGCAGTCCATTTGAGGTTGTTAAAACTCACCTTTCTATCCCGTGGCAGTATTGATTGTACATTTCATATGGACTGTGATCTCCTCTGTTTGTATTTAAGTCAGTAAGATCTGTCATATTTTCTTTTCGTTGGAATATATCAACATGTGACGTTAAACCGAAATCATGTTTTCCTTTCTCTTTTAGAAGGGGCTTTGCTTATGCATTCATGTTAAAATAATCAGATGATAAAATTCACGTTTTAGATGTTCTAGTTAAATCTTCGGACGCTTGTACGACCATTGTTCCTGTTTTAGACAACATGGAGATTGTGGAACATTTATAATAATATGCTGAAATTTGCATTTATGTAAATAATTCTAATTCACGAGATAAGATGTAATGTAAAGGCTGTAGGTAAGATCAGGGATGTTATTGTGTTTTATATGATAAGCATTTCTAGATATTATTTGTCTCTGTAACTTTAGCTTGCACGATATATACTTCTTCAGTTAATGAATCTCTTTTTATTGATATTATGTATTGTCTTTCTTGTATTGTGTTTTTTGCATTATGTTGGCTTTTGAACGCATATATTTAAAACTTATTGCATTTTAATTATATGCCTTATAAATGGCGCAATCATATTTTGAATTTGTAATTCAATAATGATATTATTTGAATTTGATTCGCTGTGTAACAATAACAATACATTTTAACTATTATTGGATGTTTTATTTATTAAAGTTAACACAGTGTAAAAGTTTTCACACAGCAAAACTGAAGGAAACAAATTGGCTAATTTAAATAGTGAAACAAAATATTATTTGTACGCAATTTGTTCTTATTTAAGTTTTTACCATACCCTTCTTAAAATATAATCTTTTTCGAAAATAACTTGTCCTTTAAAGTGATTTGCTGATTTGTAAACTCGTGCCCACGGGTTTTCAAATTTATTTCATACATGTTTTTCTAAGCGTTACGAAATGAATATCGCAGCCCCGCCCTTTTAAATAGAAGTACTTGTGTGCAAATCTTTAAATATAATCTGTCATTATAAACTTATGAGAACTGATAATTTGATATTGCTTTTTAATTTGCGTTGTGTCTTTATTCAGCTAAATGTAGAGTTTAATTAAAAAAAAAATATATAAACATAAATATCTCTTATTTCCATTGTGGTCCTTGCTGTTGGTGGCACGACATAGAGAGGCACTAGTAATAAATGAATACTAAATACTATGTTAATCATAATAAATATAATACTGAGATTCGGATCAATGAGCACAAATGTATCAATTATGATCGTCATATCACAGATTAAATTTGGATGGATTAAAAATTAAAAGGGTACTACAACAAACAAAAATTAAAAAGTCACATTAAGTATGCATGTATTATCAATCCGAAATGACATTGGGTAAAGGAAAATGTAAACATTTAACAGCATACAGAGGTGGTAATCACATGACAGTCAAGATGGCGACGTCCATACCGAGACAGTTATCTTTCGCCGCATTATACCCTTTATTAATTCTGTTTATTTTTTAAATGACGCTCAATTTCCAGCCATATCAGTAAAAAGGTGATTAAAACGTTTATTTCGTATTTAAATTCGCTTTATATCTCGACTTTAAACCACGCAAATTTTCTTAGTGGAGCCCTAATTAGGTCATCTCGCTAAGGAATTTCGCACCGAGTAAAGTCGAGATATAGAGCGAATATTAATATAAAATAAAAGCAAGTTACTTTCTTCCTAAAATGGCTGGAAAGTGAGCGGTATAGAAAAATAATAAAACAAGTAATTAATCTTATAAAACGACGGAAAATACATGCCTCGGCATGGACGTCGCCATCTTGTTTTTCACGTGATTACCCCCTCTGACAGCATAGCATAGTAAATTAAGATAGATTAAACTACTCTATATAAACGATGTTGTTTTATTGCAGATTTAAAACTGGACAATACTGTCATCTGGGTTATAAAAGATGGTAGTTTATTCCACAATTTGCCACCCAAGTAACTGAAGGACTTCTTCCCATTTCCTTTAACCTTTGGTACAGAGAAAACACATTTATTTCTTAATCTGGTATTATGGGAATGGACAGAATTCTGGGGAATAAACTGGTCTGACAAGTAATCAGGAGATAGACCATTTTTGATCTTGAAAACATGGGAGAACATTATTTGCTCGACACGTTTGTCAACTGGCAACCATTGCAAAGAAGTATAATGTTCCGGGCTAATATGAGTTCTAGAATCAAGATTGAGCACAAAACGGATCAATTTATTTTATGAATTATTCCTTGTGAATAATAAATGTCATAAATGCTCTTGTATGAACGGGAGAAAACAAAAATTCAGGATTTGCATTTTGAATTTTGTCGCGTTTGTGACGTTGTGTAATGAATTTCAGGTGACAAACTCTGAATAAAAAAAAATACACTTATTAAAATCAGAAAATTAATATTGCATTGTGTTGCAATGACTAAATTAATCTGTTGGATGACGTTTTCACAAGCTTTGACGTAGATGTATTGCGGAAGTTTTGGGAAATTAATGGCTGCAAGCAACATCGTACGCACAAATCTCTAGCTAAATAAGATATGGTATTATGTTGCCAGCAACGGAAATACCAGCTTAAAATGTTTGACACTTTAATTATCCGAGTGGATTTTTGTAGACTGTAGACCCTATATACAATAGTATTACTAACTTTTATTTTCACCAAATTATTTGATTGTTTCTGTGGATATAAAGCTGTCGAGTTCAAAATAAACGAAGGCAGAACATACAATTGCTTTCTTACTTTAAGTAATCTTTCACTAAAGGTTAGGGTGATTCTTTCTTAGTTACTTTGTTTGGTTTTACAAATGCTTCGAATAGTTTACAAATTGTGTTTTGCGAAAGACCAATGTCGTTGCATTGACAGCAAAGAAGATGTAAGGATTATCAGATTTAACTCCTTTTAATTGATATATTCAATGATTCTAAAACAATTCCACTAGATAGATAGTCAAAATCATCAACTACATAGATTGTTTGGTTTATTATAAGTTCTTTTTTGTTTGCTCCATATACGTCACGTTTTCGAAAAACTATTATTTTCTTGTAATAGTGAAAACAAAAGTACTTTTCGAAATCTAGCAACAACATTGAAATATTAATAATAAGAAAGCATACATAAACACAATATGTTACTTGTTGATACATATATATATATATATATATATATATATATATATATATATATATATATATATATATATATATATATATATATATATATATATATATATATATATATATATATATATATATATATATATATATATATATATATATATATATATATATATAATGTAAGTAGTTTCTCACACATGTCAAAGTGCATTTCTATAAATTTAACTTTATATTTTACGGTTAAAGGCTTGTCAAGTTCAGTAGTTAACCCAGATAAACAGTATCCAAACGCAGATGATACAATCAATACCAATTACAGTGTCATAGAATTGTACAAAGATGGAGTAATTGGTACCCTTGAGCTGTTTTCATCCCTACGCACACATGTGTAATCCTTGAAAATGTAAAATTCTCCACAAACAGTCATAGTTTTTCCTGAGATCGCATGGCCAGTGGACCGGTGAACGCACCCAGGCCGGATGAAATATATGTTATCCATGAAAAGTTTCAGGGTTGACAGCATGTGCTACCTTAGCTTCCATGCCGACAGTTGTACTGACTTATTTCCAGTCACAATTATCCCCTGTGATGTTCTTGAAGATAAGGTTACTCCTCATAGACTGCGACTGGAGATAGACAATCTTTTCCTGCAGCCCTTCACGTTGCCTCTCAAGATCGCTGACCTTGGTAGGCATCAGAGTGGACCCTATACTAGCAAAATCTACGATGTTTTCTAATCGGTTTACCCGAACCATAATCGAGTTCCAAACTTTTCATATTTACTTTTCAAAGTATGTGACCTTATTCTCTAGCGACTGAATACTGTATTTTTCCATAGCACTTATGCGCTGTAGTAACACTTGTATTGTGTCAGTAAGAGAGTTGATTCAGGTTTGCAACTCCTCCCCCCAAATCCCTCTCAATTCTACCAACAAACATGAAAATGTACAAATGTCTATTAAAGTATAGAGGATGAACAATTGGTTAATTACGTTCTACGATTTACTTAGCAATAAATTCGATATGATGCTCAACAAATAAACAAAGTTGTATTAGTTTAGACCTATTGGTTAATTGTAGCAATTGTACACACTCAATAACAGAGATGGGTTGTTATCGTAATATGTATTTCTTTCTTATATCAACGAATGTTGAACAAATACATACAAAATGAAATGGTTCCTCAATATATGTTACATATACTTTGTCGGCAGAGTAAATATATGTAATCGGTCAGTAATAACGCTGTCTTTTATCACATTATATCAGAAAAGTGTTATCTGGTTGTTTTGTCATGACAGCATTATATTAAGCAATACTCAAAAGATGTTATACCAGTGGTTCCAGTGTACTATATTCCCTTCGATAGAAGCGTTTTAAAAATAGTTAACAAGTCATGTGTTAGTCTTTAAGGGCATTGTTGCTTTCTGTCATGATCTCTTTTCTTCAACCAAGTTTACTTATTTACGATGCGTGCATTGCAAGCTGTTTTAATATCAGATCCTTCCAGTGATATCATTTTTTTATTATCGTATATTGGTTTTGTATATTTTTTATTTAAGTGATTATGTAAAAAAAAATAACGTATGCACTATCAATGTTTTTACCGTTTAATATTCATCTTACCCAGTAGAAAGTAGTCAATGAAATCTTCAAACAATAATGCTGATGATAAAGTATTCATTATTTGCATAAACAAACTAAAAATCTAAACAATTCTTGTGTATACCATATACATATTTTCACAATAAAATTCTACAAATCCAATAACAACAGCATTTACGAATGTGTCCGGAAATTTATTTCTCACGATGACTAAAGTCACCGTTTTATGCATCATAAGACCCTTCATATACTATTGATAAATATTTTTTTCGTTTTGATATAACTTTTTTTTTAAATCTTGAATCTGTGAACATATTAGTCAGGATATTTATGTGCGCATGTCTGGGTGTGCTGGTAAACTCAGATCAGTACCAATCCGATGTTCGAACTGCTTTATCATTTCCACCCAAGTTTCCTCGCTCTCTCCGGGATGCCAGGATTTAGTCACCAAAACATCACACGTATTGTTGAAATTCTCAGTCATATTTCTGTAGCAATTCAGCGCTGTTGACCAGATAAGCGCATGTTCAGTGAGGCTGCTGTACTTTATTCCAGGCACGTGGCTTGGAGCCAGACCATAAAGGTATACGTCATCAACCCAGAAAAATGGCGTCATCGTGGCCGCTCTAAAAATTGCAGGAATTACATCATTAGTGAACAAAACTATAAAACCACTGCAATATTCAGGATACGAATGTTTCCCCCGGAAATTATGTTCACTCACATACCATTTATTTATCTTATCCCGAAAAATCGACATTGTGTTGGCCAGAACATGATTACATACTATTTGTTTCGTTTTGTTCTCAAACTTTGGTAAGACTCGAGTGAACAATATAAACATATTAACAACAATGTCATCGTCAGTTTTTAAAATAAATTTCGCGTTCCTGCATCGCTCTGTGATCCACTTGTACCCCATGACGCCCTTGTGAGTGAGGTTCCGGTAGGAATCTCGGAAGTCCCCTTGCAGCATGTCGCGGTACTCTTTGAACTCCGCTTCCATCTTCATCTGAAGCTCCAAATCTTCAACCTGTCCCAGAAGGAAGAGCACCCGGGCGACCCCCATTTTCCGGTAATACGTGTCGTTCGCCCACGTCCTGCGTATTGCCAGTCTCATTTTGAAATGATCCGGAGCGGTATGCACAATTATTAGTACCGACAAATTTGCCACTGATGAACACAATTGTGGATTTTCAAATATGTACTTTCCGTTAATTGTGACTGGATACTTCTCTTTAGACGATGCATTTATGAGCCTATCGAGTTCAAGTTGGGGCGTTATCGCCATGAGCTCTGGCGACAAAGTTGTTGTTGTGTGTTGCGAAACCATCGTTTTCGTCACTTGTTTAATAAGAGACCGTGCACCGAGATACGGACGGTTTTGTACTTGCTTGATATCAAGATTTTTCCTCTGAACAATCCCTCTCTGTATGTTATCAGTGAAGTTCAGAATAATTACGAGGGATAAGATGGATATTACTACAGCTGCTGTGGCGATATTTCCCAAGGAGCGCTGACACATTTTGAGCAGGTAACCTAGTATATCAGGTCCGGTTAATGTCCAGCGTCTCTTCAATTTGACCCTCTGTGTCTTCGTTTGTGACAGCATGGAACTTATCTGCGAGTAAACACAATATTCGTTATTATTACTAGTTTGAATATAACCCCTCATTTGGTAAATAAGTGTTATTGCTGTCAGTGCTACTCTCGATGCAACTGATGATGCTATAGTAGCTGCTACTTTTGTGGCTACTATCACTGTTACTCTTGCCTCTTCTGTCGCTGATACTGTTGCTGCTACTGTTGCTTTTACTGTCGCCTCTACTCGTGCGGCTACTGTCACTGCTACTGTTGCTGCTTCTGTCCCAGATACTCTTTCTGCTACTATTGACGCCAGTCTTGCTTTAATGACGATATTGCGTCTAGTTTTTTAGTCAATGGCTTTTGCCAATCGACTTTATAACCGGAAATCAAAAATACGTCTCGCAGTCAGGTGCGTGTCCATCAAGAGGTAAAATTACCCGCATTTGGGATGTTTCCAGACAAAACAGATAAGATATTAACATATAATTTTCTAATTCTTACAATTTTAAACTTTGTATCGAAGATTACCTCATAAGAATTTTTCTAAGACCATTTTTAGTGAATATTTTTATGACCATTTTAAGTGAAACACGTTCTGAGAAAAAGATTTAACTCATAAAACAAACCTGTTATTGGCAAGAGCTATATAACGTAAACTATAGGTATTATGTTTCGTAACAGTTCATGAAAGTTTGCGTGGCGCAGTAGTAGCGCATCCGCTTACTGATCCTGATGATATGGACTCGAATACCGGCGGCGTCTTTTCTTTAACCTTTTTTCATACTATGAAAAAAAACTAAGTCTATTAAAACGTTGAAGATTTGTAAGCAATCATAGCTAATGACATTAATAAAACATGCCAAAATCTGTCTACAATTCTCTTAAAAACGTTTATGGGAACGAGAATTGATTAAATTATCTTAGTTCCACAGTTTGTTTCATATTTGCCATCATTCCAATAAATACAACAAATATATTCCTTTTGCATACTCAGTTACCGGTATGTGTTTTTAACAAAGTGAATCTCGTCGTATTTGATTTTGAGATAACATACTTGTTCAATGTATTTATTAATGGGGTACGTTACTTTAAATAGTTTTAACATATATATAAATGTCTTGTTTCTTGCGGACGAGTGTCGAGTTATTTTTTGGGCTGTTATATCGTTAAACGTTGTCACGGAAAACATTTACCTCGCGATTTACGGCGGCAAGAGAGGGGTCAAAATACAGTATTTTGATAATATCTGCAAATTGTGTTGCATATTATTTGAACTTTTATGCCCCCTTTCGAAGAAAAGGGGGTATATAGTTTTCGCACTGTCCGTCGGTCAGTCTGTCAGTCTATCAGTCTGTCAGTCTGTCACACTTTTCGTGTCCGCTCTCTAATTCAAATAGTTTTCATCCGATCTTTACCAAACTTGGTAAGAAGTTGTATCTAGACATTATCTAGGTCAAGATCGAATATGGGTCATGCCTGGTCAAAAACTAGGTCACGGGTTCACTTAGTGCATTTCAATAACTTCTATCAAAGCGTTTATTGGGGGCATTTGTCATCCTATGGAGACAGCTCTTGTTTTGAATAATTTGAAAAAGGATTAAATACTTCAGAACATGTGCTCCAAAATACAGCGTGCATGTAATAGTTTGCGTATGTAACGAAGTCAGTTAATATAACAACAACAAGGCAACAACGACAACAACAACAACAACGAATCTTTTCTTTCTGCTTAAATGAAAATAAAGCGATCGTAACAGTATTATGAAAAGTAACAAACAAAACAAGTTAGCGTCCGAATGAACAAATCGCTCGGTCTCGTTAATAGTAAAGATGTAATGATAACGTTAATTTTAAAAAAAGAGCATAATTAAACGGCTAGCTAATCAGAAAAAAACATTTTTGCATCCGGGCATTTACTTGCTCTCAAAATTCCAAGCTCCATTGATACATATTTATGATTTTCCGATTGGTATAGATTTTTGCAGTATTTTACCACTTCTTGTTTCATTTATTTGTACTTATTCTAAAAAAACTTTTGGTTTTGATAGCCTTTCAGATTTTCATTCAGTCAACTATTCCTTAAACATTTACTTCAGTAGAAACTTCCCTGTATCTTGCCAATAGACTTTTAACGCCGTCGGCGCTCTCCATTCTGTTTCTACCACTTCCTCTACATGTGCTACTATTGCTACTGCTAATTTAGTCAAATCAAGTATATTTATAGGATGCAGTTTTAAAAGTGTAGCTAACAAATGTGGAAACAAGTATTCAATATGTTTATCAATTCTGAGCATTACGGTAGTAAATACGTGCCGCGAATGTTCTCGCTTAAGCGATGCGCTTTTATTACAAGAACAATGTTGTGTACTTTTACAAACCTATAAGTGCTTAAACAAATTAATTATGAGTAATACTCGATATGGACCGTGCTCTGTGAAAAGAAAGTTAAATGAATGTGCGTAAAGTGTCGTCTTAGATGCGCCTGTGCATTCCGCACAGGCTATTCAGGGACGACACTTTCCGCTTTTATTATATTTTTCGTTCACAAAAAGTCTCTTCATTGAAAAAATCCTGTTTAGGCGGAAAGTTTAGTCCCTGATTAGTCTGTGCGGACTGCTTGACGCACTTTACGCACTTTACGCACATGCATTTAACACACTTTTCACAAAGCGAGGCTTATACATTTGTACAAGAATGAATTTTATTCTACATAAAGCTTACAATAAATATAGCAATATAAAACGTTCATGACAATTTACGTTATTTTATGTAAAAACATGCAATCAATAATGCAACTGTGTATTACAATTATAGATTGTGTACACATTTTTATATTTTATGACAAACCCAGAAAGCAAACCGGAAAAGATGAGACTCTAGTTGCTGATGGGTTCTGCCTAAAAAAGATACTCGTCACCGGAAACAAGTGATCGAGTTATAGTGTCATCAGACAAACATTGAATGTTATTTTCAAATTTTGGCATTTTATAAAGTAAAAAATTGAAAAATATTATTAAAAAAAGTTGACGAAATAGACAAAACCTACATACTTTAAGTCTTGTCATTTATCCAGATTCTCATGTGCTTTAAAGTTAACGCCAGAATTATGATAGAACGGCACTTGTGGTTAATGCGTATTTAAGTTTTGTATTTCTATGTCAACGTTACGACCAAACCCATCCAGTGTGTATTGTCTTTACAGTTGTATCCTATTTCTCATCATGCAGTACATACTGCACATTTCATTTATTGATAACGCGTTTATATTACTCGTTTGATGACATAATATGGTGACAAAAGGCAAACAAATATTTGTAACAGATTGACCATTTTTCCCTCTAATGAACAGATCCTAGACCATTAATTTGAGCTTAACAGGTGTTACATGACCAAAAAAAAATTCATTTAAGAGTGTTGTTTTTTTTTCCATTGTCAATTTAAAACTTGTAATTAATACGGGGAGGTACGTATGCTGCGCAACATTGAGTTTATACCGATCCCACTATTTTAAAATGGCACCTAGACTGGTTTAGAAAAGACGTCCTATAAACATAAAGTTGCATTAAAGCGAACAATGCCGTCCGCATTAACTTATCAGGGACGGTTCTTTCCGGGTTTTTTATATTATGTTTCGTTTTAAGGACATCTGACCTTTGCGTAAATTGTTTTATGCGGGAGGTATCGCCAATCGTTGTGCGAAAACAAAAGTGTTAATAAAAAATTAATAACGAAAAATAAAAATAATGCATATCAGCGTAAAATGGCGGAAATTGAATGTTTAAAAATAAAAAGCCGAAAGAATTTTGGAAAAAAATTTAATCAAGAAATAAAGGTAATTGTAATAAAATTCCATTACATGTATTTTAAGAGTATTTTTTTGAAAATTTGAGTAATTCTTATTCGAAAAATAATAATGCAGAGGCCGATTTTTCTTTTGTTCGAATATTTACTTTGACATTTCAGAATTAGACTAATCTATAACAGTATATGAGGTCTTAAATGCAAACAAACTTTTGAAACGTAATAAAGCGCATGGTGGTGACTGTATTTTAAACGAATGTTTTATTGAGTATATTGATATATTATCCGGTCTTGTGTGTGATGTTTTTAATAGTATTTTAACCTCAGGCTATTTTCCTAAAAAGTGGACAGAAGGTATAATTATACCATTGCATAAAAAAGGCTCTGAGGATGATGTAAATAATTATAGAGGGATAACCCTTGTTAGTTGTTTTTCTAAGCTATTTACAACTATTTTAAACAAGCGCATCGAATCATTTGGTGTAAATAATGCTAAAATTTTAGATGCGCAATTCGGATTTAGAAAAGGATGTTCCACCTTTGATGTCATATATATTCTTATTTCAGTTGTACAACATTATTTAAATGGAAAAAAAATCGTCTGTATGTTGTTTACGTTGACATGCTTAAAAGCTATGATAGTATATATCGCAAGGCATTATGGCTAAAAATTTACAAATCCGGTATACAAGGCAAAATATTAAAGCCCAATTACTACTCAAAAGTAACGAAAATTTCATACAATATTTCGTAAAATACAGTTAAACAATTCAAAATCAGTGCTCCTTATGGCAATGGCCGAAATTTCAACGCCAGATGTGGTCTGGTAAAATAATGTTTGCAGATACAAAATGCTCGTTTTAATTATTGTTTTGCATATTTAATTCCATTTTTATTTCCCGCAACGATATCTATTCATACTACACATGAACACTAACATGGTGCCATTTTAGTGTTCGTGTGTCGTATGAATAGATATATCTGCGGGAAATTAACATGGAATTAATTGTGCCACAAATAAAAAAAAACGAGCATTTTGCATCTTCAAACATCTATGTAATCATACAACATCTAGCGTTGAAATTGTGGCTATTACTATAAGGAACAATGATTGTTTAGGTGTTAACTTTATTTTACGAAATACTTTACGAAATTTTCGTTGATTTTGAGCGTTAGAGAGGCTTTAAGAATAATTAAAAATATGTATGAAACATAATCAAACATTCCAACCCGTTTTGCAATAAATATATTGCAAAACGGGTTTATTACAAAACGGGTTGTAACAAAGCTCTTAAGGCTATGAATACTTTTCTTTTTAAATGCAAACAATACGATCTTACACCTATAATATTGTGTCAGTTGGTTGATGCCTTTTGTTGGCTCGATTTTGAATTATTCATCAGAGATATGGGGTTTTAATAAATTAAAAGATATTAGACGCTTCACTTCAAATTTTGCAAAAGGTTGTTAAATGTTTAAGCAACACATGTAATGCAATGATGTATGGTGAACTAGGTAGACACCCACTTTATGTTAATATATATGTTCGTATTGTAAAATATTGGCTTAAAGTTGTAAATAGTGAAAAGATTTTCGTACAAACTGTGTATAACCAAGTGATAAATGATTATGATAAAGGATATAAAAATTGGTTATCAAATGTAAACAAGTTGTAAAATGATTATGGATTGTCATATATATTAAAAATGCAACTATGATTAATACAAATACGTGTTTATGTGAATTGATATGTAGAATTATAGATACATTTAAACATGAATGGTTTGGCAATATAAATAATAGTTCTGTTTTAGGTATGTATAGGACATTCAAAACAACTCTTGAATACGAAATGTATTTAGATTTACTGCCAAAAAAATTGCGTTCATACCTTGTTAAACTAATGGCTTCTGCCCACCCTTTGAGAATTCAAACGGGAAGATCCTCGTAATGAACGATACTGTCAATGTTGTGATCAAAGGGACATAGAAGACGAATTCCACTTTATATGTAAATGTCCATGTTTTAGTCAAATAAGGCAAAATATAAAAACTGTTAATTTTGTGAATCCATCAGTTTTTAAGTTCCATACTTTATTGAACTCAACTTGTAAAATTGAAATTATATTTGTGTAAATATATGAAGGAAGTTCTAACCGTTAGATATTCACAAATAATATTGTCAACGAAAACTAAGTATTTCCTTACTGCCAGTTAAACGTTATTTTACTATGTAATATAAAGTCGTACTACTTTGTTAATAATACTTTGTCTCAATTTGTTAGATTACATTTTGTTATAACCCATACGTTGTTATATACATGTATAGACACATGACAATATTTTGTATTATATTTCATGTATTTAGACATTTGTATATTAAGTCTTAATAAACTGTCTGTTCTGTTCTCTGTCTGTTCTGACATACTCATAATACAGAATACAGTGTTAATTTATGTAATTGGTCAATACCAATGCTGTCTTTTGTCACAATACATCAGGCACATGTTATATCGGGTCGTTGTCATGACAGCCGCATGAAACATTATATTTAACAATACAAACCACATGCTATACCAGTCATTTTCATGTGTTTTGTTTTCCGTTTATTATATTCCTCTCGATATGTGTGTGTTATTAACATAGTGTACAAGTCGTGTTTTTGTTTTTAAGGACATTGTTGCTTTCTGCCATCTGCTCTTACTTACAGCACAATTTATGAGCTTATGATGCGTGCATTGCAAGCTGTTTTAATTTCAGATCCTGTTGTTTTCAGTGAGGTTATTTGCTATTTATCGTATGTTTGTTTGGTATATTTTTGATTTAAGTGATTATGTAAAAGATAAACGTATAAACGTATGAACTATCTATGTTTTTACCATTTAATATTAAATATTCATCTTACTCCTTTAGACATAATAAAGGAAATCTTCAAACAACAACAATACTGAAGTTGAAGTATTCAGTATTTGCATAAACACACAACAAATCTTAACAAAACAAATGTATAACGTTTACAAAAATAATTCACAATAATGTACCACAAATCCAATAACATCAGTTTTTACGAATGTGTCAGCCGCATCATGCGGCGTCTCATCTGGGTCTACGCTGTTTGCAAAGGCCTTTTTTCTAGACACTAGGCAGAAATGGGTTAACTAAAATGCGTTAGCTGTATACTGAGTCAAAGAAAGGGCACGGTATTCTGATGATATAAGGACAATTAAACAGTGGTATCGATCCAAAACAGATAAGGTAATGGACATTGTAATAGTTTTATGTATTTAAAAGACTGATGTAAACCCTTTAAAACTTCTCATTGCACAACACATTCCGTAAAACGTGTTTCTTTTGTTTACAGAATTACAAACTACATATCCATATTTGTTTTCATTGATTGACTTTGGGAAAAAAGGGGATTCTGTACTAGTATCCAACTCGCACTCATATTCACAACAAAAAGTTCTGTTCAGTATTTGCCATACATTTCACATCATATTTTAAATATCAGGTTTAACAGATACTGAATAACTAGCAACTAATATCCGGGGCATAATAACTACAAATTACTGTAGATATAATATTGACAACTTGACAAGTATATAGGAGCAGAAAAATTAAATACAACAATTTCCAAATATGAAGACTTCATGACGCAAATTTTCCCAATTACAGGTTTTTTTTGCACACAATTTTCCCAAATGGGCTTGTACCGGTATTTTCCCCATTGGGCATAAAAATTACTGGTTTTATACGTGCATAATATTAAAAATGTCTTTAAATAATTCATTTAAATCATATTTTCATAGTTTTAGCACTTTGTTTCAACAAATAACCACTTACATTTCGATCAACAATATTCTGACTAGTAAACTCTATCTAAAACCATAGAAAAGCCTAACCCCTGTCAATATCTTGTCTTGCTTATGTAAAATATTAAATCAAATTGTAAATTTGAATTGTGAAATCGCCATTTTTGACAGTTTAAAGACCAAAAAGTCTTATTTTCACAGGAATAAAATGTCTGTTTTGGTCAAGTTGTGGCCTTGCTAGATTTGTTTAATGTCCATGTCGAAATTGTGAAATGGCCGTCCACGGCCATTCTCTCAGAAGAAAACAAGAGAAATGTTAAGTTTGTCAGAAACACAATGCCCCCTACTGCGCCACTTTATAAGCCATATATTTGACCTTTGACCTTGAAGGATGACCTTGACCTTTCACCACTCAAAATGTGCAGCTGCATGAGATGCACATGCATGCCAAATATCAAGTTGCTATCTTCAATATTGCAAAAGTTATGACCAAGGTTTAAGTTTAGTGACAGACACACAGACAGGCCAAAAACTATATATCCCCGATCATTTGATCCGGGGGCATCAAAAAGCCCTGTATTCTTTTATGCAATATAACACAGTGTCTAGAGGAACGTCAAGTGGTGTGGAGTTCTTATGCACAACTACCTTACATTTGAGTTGTTCATGCTGGACAAGTGTACTTTTCAATCTTGTATAGGACAATTTAAGAAATAAGGTCATAACAACTACAATTCACTTATCAATTGTGGTAATACAATGCTTCATGCATTCCAGAACTTAGTTTAAACATCCCAAATATACCCCCCACCCCCCTTTCAAATCATACTAAGCATGTGTCTAGAGCCGGCTGGAGGCTGGAATAAATCTCAATGCACCATTAAGGTTGGTGTTTACTTACCAAATGTAGCTAAAGAATCCACGTCTAATACTGAACCGCTACTTGTTGCACAGTTAGCAGTTAAGTTGGTTTATGGATACTTAATCTGAACTTCTTGTAATTGCGGAAGCTTTTGCGGAAGCTTTTGCCTACTGCCCCACTTCTCGGTGACATGTACGAGTTATGGAGGTTTCGGTAAATGATAAGTTCGGTAAATTGGATTTATATAGTAAATGACGTGGAGGTTTCGGTAAATTGGTATAAATAGGAATTATCGCACCTTTAGTCGATAAGCGTGTACATTAATTGAGTTGTTTGGCACTAATTAAATTATCGGATTAAAATGTAAGGAGTTGATGTTATCAATTTAGAGATGTTTGCAAAGTGTTAATATTAAATGTCAAGGCTTGCAACATTTTAATATTCTAATCAAGGAAGGTAATTTATATATTTAAAGTTTATCTTTAGGTCATGATTTTTTGTTTTTAATATATGTTTTTATACAATTAGTTGGAAAAACCTTAATTAAAGTGAATCATATAAAAATAATAATAATTTTATCCGATATATTTTCCTTCTTTAATCATGTGTGTCATATATGTATCTTATTTATATGTGACTACGCCCTTTTTTTTAATGAAATGATTCAAATATGTCTTATATAATTATATTGTTTCCATTTTTAAATGTGTCTTATTTATAATATATGGTAAATAAAACGGATTACAAAGTTAATCAGTTAGTATTTTTTTATTCAACGGATTTGTTCAACGGATTTGTTCAGGCAAAAAATGAAATCAGTTATTTTGGCCGTAAATCCCAATACAATAGCCAGGTGCCTGTGTATTAAGCTGAAAAGATAGGGATCACCACAGCAGGTTGCTAATACACAGTGTATTCATTCGGGTCTGCTGGCGTTATGTTAGATGTCATTTTTATCAGTTTTTAATTATGTGTAATTTAGTTCGCATCTCTTCGCTTAACTCAACGTTCAATGGAACGAACACTTAACAAAATTATAAAACATAACGCGTATCATTATTTTTCTTTTTATACTACGTACACGTATTATATGTTATATATTGTGTTTTTTTCTTGTGTTTTTCTCAACCAGAAAGAAATAATAATAATAATTGAGTGCTTTTCGGTGGTCTAAAATACATGCGCTTTATATTTAAACTGAAATCATTTTAAATAAATCATGTCTACTGTATTTTACAAGAACCTTTTTTAATAGCATTAAACTTAATTGAAGATCTTAAATTGATTCCGTCGTAAATCATCATTTTTTTTTACTATTATGTTATTTTAATAAAAGCACCAACTATTAAAAAAATAGTATTGAGTTATTTAAATCGTAAATTTACTTTCAATAGAGTTACATTTTAAATTCAATCTATATATTTTTTGGTTTGTACCTACAATTTCCTAAAAGAATTTGTTAAAAAGTTCAGAGGTAGCTCATTCATGCCCCTTAATTCTTTACATTTATAGCATTTATTACTCAACTCAAAATTAATCCACAGTTTGTGCTGACGACTTGATAAGAAACTTAAGTTTGCTAGTCCCTGCTTGAAGGATACCAAGTCAGGAGATTCTGCAACAGCGGCTGGAAGGCTGTTCCAAGTCGGTATAATACCGGGGCAAAAAGCTATGCATGTAGTAGGATGTCGATGTGGAGATAGGCAGGAACTTGATGAAATGGCTTGATCGGGTTCTGCTTGAGCCTGGGGAGAGGTATTTTGCTGCTGGGATGTCTATGAGATTGTTTGATATCTTGTAGATCATCGTCAGTTGGGCCTTTGTCCTCCGTGACTCCAGGGTTTCCCACTGCAGGTGATCAAGCATGGATGTGACGCTGCTGGTGTTATGGTAGCGGTTCGTCACATACCTGGCTGCCCTTCTCTGGACCATCTCCAGATCGTGAATCTGATCCTTCTAGTATGGGTTCCAGACCGTGCTGAAGTATTCCAGGTGTGGACGAACGAGTGAAAAGAAGGCAGCACTTTTTACATTCTCGTTGCCAATCCTTAGGTTTCTGCGGAGGAATCCCAGCGTGCTGTTTCCTTTCCGTGTTACGTTCTGGATGTGAGGCTTCCAGAACATGTCTTTCGTCAGTTCCACCCCGAGGTACTTTGACTTCTATTCGCTGGCAAGTATATGGCCTTTGAGGGTGTAGTTGTGCAGTATTGGAGATCGTTTTCTGTGGACTCGCAGGATGCTGCACTCCTCTGGGTGAAATGACATTCCCCAGAGTTTCTCCCATTGCCACAACCGATGGAGGTCTTCCTGCATATGGTCGCAGTCGCTATCTGAGTCTATTTGTATGTAGACCACGCAGTCGTCCGCAAAGAGTCTTGTCTTGGATGAAACTCTGAGGGGGAGGTCGTTTATAAATATCAGGAAGAGGATCGGTCCAAGCACACTCCCCTGAGGCACTCCGCTGACTACTGGGGCAGGATCTAAGGTAGCACTATCTACAACAACTTGCTGCGTTCTGTCGGTCAGGAAGGCTTTAATCCAGTCCAACGTCTTGCCGCGTATACCATAGTGGTGCAGTTTTGTCAGCAGACGCTTGTGGGGAACCTTGTCGAACGCCTTACTGAAGTCCAGGATGGCTAGGTCGTGTTGTTTACCTTTGTCTAAGGACTTCAGTAGTTCATCCGACAAGGTGATAGGTTGTGTTTCGCAGCTCCGCCGCCTTCTGAAACCATGTTGGCAGTCGGTAAGGATATTGTTACTGTCCAGGTGTCCCATGACATTGCTGACAATGATGTGCTCTAACATCTTGCAGCATATATAAGTGAGTGACACAGGGCGGTAGTTGCTCGCTATATACCTGTCCCCCTTCTTGAATATTGCGGAAACTGTTGCTGCCTTCCATATATCTGGAATTGAACCTGTTGTTAGGCATTTCTGGTATATGTAGCCCAGGTACGGAGCACATCCATTTGCCAGTTCCTTGAGGACCCTTGCTGGTTGCATGTCTGGGCCGGTTGCCTTTTGTGGGTTTAGCGTCTGTAGTAGCTTTAGCACTCCATGGGATGTGATTTCGATATTGGGCATGGTTGGTGCTGGTTCCCCGTCTTGCGTTGGGTTTGTTTCGCTCCCCTTGTCGTGGGTGAATAATGACTGGTATTGTTGGTTCAGGATGTTCGCCTTGTCTTGTGGGTCACTATAGAGCCTGCCATTTTCTTTCAAGGGGGCCACCCCGGAGTTGTCCTTCCTTACAGACTTGATAAGATTCCAGAACCTTTTCTGTTTTGTTTGCTGGGCTTGGTCTGGGTCCCCGACTTCAATCAGGTCTTCGACGTAGTGCCAGTAGGCCTGCCTCTCAAGTCGTTGGGTGGTGGCTTTGGCCTGTCGGTAGCGATGTCTGTCTTTCGGTCGCCCTGTTTCCTTTTGGCGGTTGAAGAGTTTATTCCGACTTCAATCAGGTCTTCGACGTAGTGCCAGTAGGCCTGCCTCTCAAGTCGTTGGGTGGTGGCTTTGGCCTGTCGGTAGCGATGTCTGTCTTTCGGTCGCCCTGTTTCCTTTTGGCGGTTGAAGAGTTTATTCCTTCTTCTCTGGAGGGCCTTGATTTCTTTGGTTATCCAAGGTTTATTCACCTTATTCCCGGACAGCATTTTGGATGGAAAATGCTGGTTCATCAGCTGTTTGAGGAGCTGTTCAAATGTGGCCCATGTATCATTAACTGACATGTCCTTGGTCTTCTCCAGGAATTCGGTATGCTGTGCTGTCAGCTTAGCGCCCATAGACTGGTAGTCTGCTTTCCTATATCGGTAGACCTTGCATGGCGGTTTCTTCACTTTCCTATGTCGTAGGCTGGAATCCACGAAAATGGCTTCATGGTTACCTATTCCAGGAATGGTCTCACATTTGTTGATGAGACTACTGTTGTTTGTGAAGAAAAGGTCAAGCAGGCTACTAGTGTGCTTGGTGATACATGTAGGTGACTGCACTACTTGGTCAAGGGATGCGTCATTTATAATTGATAGGAGCTGTCTGCACTGTGTGGCATGAGTGGCTTGAGGTGTCGGGCATTCATTCTCTCAGTCTATGTCGGGAAGGTTAATGTCCCCTCACCAGCCAGGTGGGCGTTTCTCGGGATTTTAGTGAGGCAGGCATTGAGCTGTTCCAGATAGTCCGGGTCAGTGGAGGAAAGCGGTTTGTAGCAAGAGCCAATGTAGAGGTCCTGTGCACCTTGTATTTGGACCTTGGTCCAACCTGCCTCTGCGTTTTCTATTTTCAGCTCTTCTGGTTCGTCACTCTTGTATCTTTCTGAAACCAGAATGAATACTCCTCCTCCACGGGTATTTCTGCTCCGATCTTTCCGGTAGGCATTGAAGCTGGCTGGGAACACCTCTGCTGATCTCACGGAGTCATCTAGCCATGATTCGGTGCCGATGACTATGTCAGCCTGTGTAGCCTCTATCATATTCTGCAGGATTGCCTTCTTGCCTGGGCTTTTGATGGACTGGCAATTCACGACCAGAGTCCTTAGTCCAGTGTCAACCCTGGTGGTAGTGGGGCTTTCACTTGCACTTTGCTGACGTCGACTACATACCAGGATTTACTATATAAATCCAATTTACCGAACTTGTCATTTTCCGAAACCTCCAGCACACTTTTGTTCGCCGGCTTTTCACCTTATACACAGATTGGATAGAATGAAGCTTTCGTTTCCGTATCATTGGCATAATGTTAATTTAGACTGATCACTTTATTATCCATAACTATGTTTATTCTACATATATATATATATATGTGTATAATTAAAATAACACAAAAGGAAACGTTTCTCCCGCGAACGCCGGTAAGTCTGTGTCATCAGACGATTGACTGTATAAGCGCCTTTCAAAAAGGTTCAATTTGCGGCTAGATAAGTCTTGAAGTAAAGCTGATGCGCACTCGAAACACACGAATAGCTTTTAAACTCTTATCACTGCGCAGACAAATTTAATAAAAAATAATATCATTTATAAAAAAGAACATCGATATCTCGAAAAAAAATATTCATAATATACTACATACCAGGAAACTATACTGTATATTTAATATACAATGTAGTTATTTTAAAAGTAGCACTAAACAGAATTCTCGTCACTAGTATCAAAAAGTGCTTAAATCGGGTGATCTGCTAAAATTTCTTGAAACCCAACATCCAGAGTTCATATTCGCTAGTGCATTTTAAAGGCAGAAAATACAATCAGCTATGCAATAACGGCATAATTCCCTACAAGCGGCACACATTGTCCGCAAAATGAACAAGCACCGTTTAGCGACAGCATCTTTTATTAGTGTTGGCAGTACTAATAACAGTTTACCGCGCTAGGAAAGGCATCTTTTATTACTAGTAGAAGTACGCTAAAAAGTCTAATAAGTTTCTACTAGTAGTAGCTAATAAAACAGGATCGGGTGATGTATGGCAGCGTACTAAAAAGTCCTAACTTTGTCCAAATTAAAATAAATTACAATAATGTTGTGCGATTTGCGAGAGACGCGTATGAACAATGCAAAATATAGTAGCTTTAAATATCACATTCAAATGCATAAACAATTTTAACGGAAGTTTTAAACGAATTTACAAATGCTCGCAACTTACAAGTTTAAGTTTTTTTGTAACCGCTAGTTATCTATCGAAACCACCTTTCGCTATGTCAGTTTTTCCTCTACTCTGCCTCTTAAGAAAACGTTCAAAGCGTTTGACACATTAAAGTGATTTTATGTGCAACTAACAGTATATGCTATGTTTATATGTGTCTATCGCAACTGAACGCGTTTGACACATTAAAGTGATTTCATGTGCAACTAACAGTATATGCTATGTTTATATGTGTCTATCGCAACCGTTGTTTATTTTTGGTGTTTTCACTTCATTAGCAGCATCAACATACTAAAACAATATCCCGAAAAGAGCAAAAAAAAATGCATTTGAATATCAACCGTACTTCCGTTTTGACAACTGACGACAGAACTGATTCGATGTACGAGGTGAATCTAAATTTAGTTTTAGTGCAGATTCGTTCATACGACACACGAACGCTAACTCCGATCCTAATAAAAAGACAGTTCCGCTCGGCTTAGAGGACTGCACAGTCATGTAAAATATCGAATATAAACAACTGGAAGCAAGATAAGTTGCAGTTAATTGGTCATTTACCACATTTTAACTAACTCTTTTGACCGGTTAATTCTTTTCAGCTCAATTCAACAGTGAAAAATGCGCATTATATCCTCTCCATTAGATCGCAGTGCTTATTTTTTGTCTTCGTGATCAATGCTGATTAATAATTATTTAGAATTAAAAACTGGATTGAATAATAGCTCATTTGATAATTTAGACAATCGATAACGTATATTTTTTACTAAATGCCATATTGGCAAGATATAGTACTTCCTTTTAAGATTATAATCTCCGAGCCATTTATTTACATGTTAGTTATGCTATTGCGCTCACAAATATCCAAAGGAGCAGATTTGAATGATACTACATTTCAACGACGTTCACGTGTTTTATTCATATGCATTTAACCTGCATATCCTAAAAGAACCGTTGCTTAACTATCGCCAACGCTGCTAAAGCTTTATGAATCGATTTTATTAAGCCGGTGCAAGGACGGTATACTAGCTTCTATCAGAAAGTTACAAGGTGGATTTCAGGACGGGCTTGGGTGCACAATGACTAGCTTTGGTCTCCCCGAATGTCTGTACTATGCAAAGGAGCTGGAATCAAGTGTATATCTATGTTTCCTACACACTCGTCAGACCTTTGACCGGGTATGGCACGATGGACTATTTCCAAAACTTTTATCCATTTCCGGTGTTTATGATCCTGATCCAGTCATTGACACTAAAACCCTTCTCGCACTTCTCGAAATGTATCGCAACTCAACAAGCCGCGTTCGCCATCGAGGATTGATCTCGGAATCACTTCCAGTCGGGTAAGGAACCCGTCAGAGAGGCAAAAGTTCGCCGCTGTTGTATCTTATTTACATAAATGACCTGATAGAGGAACTTGAATAGAGTGGTAATGGCCTGTGCATTTATGACATTAATATGACTTCGCCTACTGTGGCCGATGATATGGTTCTAGTATCACACTCTATAAACGGTCTCGAGAGGATGCTTAACCCATTTGTGCCTAGTGGACTCTCCCATCCTTCTAAATTGGATCAATTTATTTTCAAAATTAGGGATGTCTAGTATATTTATTTCTATATTTAGAATATTACTTACTGAGATTCCTTTAAGCAAACAGCGTAGACCCAGATGAGACGCCGCATCATGTGGCGTCTCATCTGGGTCTACGCTGTTTGCAAAGCCCTTTTTCAGGACGCTAGGCATAAATGGGTTAAGATTTGTTATGAATATGCAAACGGGTGGAGGTTTCTTTATAGTGCATCGACGTGTTCCGTACTAGTCTATAATAAGAAGACCTAAGAGACATCAACATTCAATCTAGGGCATGAACGTCTGCCCACTAGCGACAAGTATACCCATCTTGGTATTGAATGCAACTCATTTCTGACCACTAATAATGCGAGTCATGATGCATGCGTATGATTGCGAGGAACATACGTGAGCTTGTGCTCTAAAGGGGTAGCGC
Source organism: Dreissena polymorpha (assembly GCF_020536995.1). Taxonomy (NCBI): domain Eukaryota; kingdom Metazoa; phylum Mollusca; class Bivalvia; order Myida; family Dreissenidae; genus Dreissena; species Dreissena polymorpha. Next base: position 53,631,156 of record NC_068363.1, on the reverse strand, counting down.
CTGAAAGATGTTGTCCACCAACTCTCGTAACAATATTCAACTCATCTGTTATCCCAAAGGCCTTATATGGCTGTGAGCTATGGAACAACAACTCGCAATGTGATCTTGTACAACTTTCTATGGCACAGAAATTTTGCCTGAAACACATGCAAGGGTATGACAGAAACATCTCAATACATTATTGCCTGTAACCGTTTCTACCGTTCTGATAGTGAATGAACTGGAAATAAGGAAATTAACATTCTTCGGCCAAATCTGCAGATTAAATCCTAAATACCTAGCGAAAGATATCTTCAACAAAAGACTTATACGTCACATTGAACTAGAAGGCCAATGTCTCGGATATATCCCTGATGCATACAGGATATTACAAAAGTACGACTTAATGAACGTCTTACGATCATACGTCCAGGATGGAAATTTCTCCACAAAGCGACAATTGAAGAAAATAGTTTAGCGAAAAGTTGAAATGAACATAAAGAACGAAAAACAGAGTCGCATCAAAAGCACCGATCAATGGGGAGTATCTGCGCATGTAACAGACTCCAATAATTAATCCCCTTTATAGAGAGTAGCAAAAGACAATCCAAAAATACTTACCGTGTGTAAAACAATATTGAATAGCATAGGTATGTTTGTGTCTAGACAGTTTGTACGAGAATGCAGACATTGTTGATTGAAAACCGTTAATATCGTAGTTCATACGTTGTGTGATTGTCACTTTCTAGAGGATGAGCGAAAACATGTATGGACAATTCTAATTGAATGCATCGGAATAACGGAATTTTCGCGCTTCGTCCACTTAAATGGCTTAGAACAAAGTGCAGTGTTACTGAAAATGATATCTAACACGGTTGACTTATATTTTGCGCATTTTACATTGTGCAAAGCTGCTGTTAGCATCCTGAACTAGTGTTGGACGCACTGAGCCAGGTTTTTTACACATATGATGTTGACATGTCGATCGAATCTATGTTAGTTTATCTTAACACTATATAGCAGTATTCCGTGGAAGGCAAAATGTGTGACTTATTTTAAGTATATTCGCCTACTATGTCTTTATTTTCGTTTTCGTTTTCAGACATATCCTCGGCGAATAAGTAACACTGAAAAAAGGGACGTTTTCATGCTCATTTCAATGTGGCTATTTTCCTTAGAATTAACAATTATTTATATTTATATACTCTAGTTATGTCACTTATCTTTGTAAATAATCTTATGGTTGTATTGAGTTGATTCATTTTGATATCTTGTATGTGTATATACTCGATTGTACTTCATTGTATATAATCTGTATTATATGTTATGCTCTTCATGAAAGGAGGAAAATAAACGTCTATCTATTCATCTACCATACATTGAAGAGAATGTCCATGAATTATTCTTCAAAGTATCGAAGTGGGATTTAATTACTCGTATTGAATTTGATAGCGAGAGGTTGAGTCCTTGACTGTCTGCACTTTTTTCTCCAACTGGCGACAATGGCTCCCGACGTGCAGCCAATGAATTTTTTATTTAAAAACGAGATGTCCGAACCCAGCACGGTGTTTCCTTGCCTTAATGAATTGATTTAGAAAGATCTGTGACCCATACAAATATCAACGCCAAGACATGAGGAGTTTTAATTGATATTTTACAGATAACTGATCGAATGTCGTTAAAATACAACCATACCATTTATTTCAATGAATATTATTTGATACGAAATATGTTCGTTACAAGTGCACTACATAAAATCATATATATCAGATACACTTATGAATACATTTAGTTGATTTCATAGTAACATTGTCGCAGTTGCTGTGTTTACATGCACATTACTCCCTAGTTACAATGTCACCGTTGCAATGGTTACATGTAGTTGTTGAACATGGATTCGTAGTGCTCCTGTCGACCGGAATTGACATTGGCTTCACCGTGGGCGAGTATATATTGCTGAAAGGAAAATAATACCCAAACACTATACATGTACTATGTTAATTATTATTATTGTTATGTGCTTTATGGTTTTATTTATATATGTTTTATTTATTTTATATTAGTTTCATTTAGTGTCTTTCTTATTACACTTTCCGCTCAAAAGAGCACAAGGGGAAGCTTTAATTTTGTTTTTGTGAATTTCCATAGCGTTAAATATTTACACCAACAATAACTGATGTACAAACCTAACCATTTCCAGGTAAACCTAGTAAGTGCACGAGAATCATATCTAGTGCATGCACGAGTATAATAGGTAACGAGCTGATTTCATTTCTAAATTATCACAAGAAAATAATTTTAAAACACTTTTAAGGTATTTGACAATATTGAAACGGTATCTGAGTTCTGCTAATCAATATTTTCATTTGCAGGTTGCCGTTTTTTGATACCTCTAGTTCCTCAAAACTGGTAGCGCCGGTGTCGATTTTCAGACCTATTCCCGTCGAGTAGCTCGAATATCGGTCCTGTAATCACACATGGCGAACAATTTGTAATCGAATCGTTACAACGATATTTCTTGTATAGATATATACCAAAAGTTATCCTTTGTCATCAATCATGTTAAGTGAAGCGACAATGTATTTGCAGGAAAGATAGGCGAACTTGTCGCGCAGATGTTATTGCAAACTGTTGTCGTTAAAACACGCACAGGAGAGAATAACAATCTTGTCGCGCAGTAACACAAAAATACTACTTTGCTTTACATTAATTATTACAAAGTGTGGTACCCCGAGACATGTACAGGAAGTAGTTACTACCATGTAACGATGATATTACAAAGAATTTCCAACAAAACACGTACAGGAAAGAATTAATAACTTGTCAAACATATATTACAGACGGCAAATACATGTGACTAAATAATATCTACTTTGGCATTTATATATTAAAGGCCGCGTTTCATTGTGCCTACCTCAATATGTTTGGTAAACAGCTTCTCTTCTGCAATGGTGGCTGCAACCTTCAGCGCTCTAGCAAAGGTGTCCATGGCGCCTGGAGTTATCATGTCAACAACACAGTTACAGAGGCTATTGATGCGCATAAGTATTAATTAAATTCATTTATAGAGTACTGATTCAAAATATTAAGAAATAAATATAACGAACTGAAACACATGAACAAAAATGATAATTCCACGGTACGCGGTCACCATTTTGAAATTTTAAAAGAAGAGTTGCGTTCTTTCATGTTGTTCGTATCGTGTGTACATAAAATAAATATTTCCTCAAAACAATTGTATTACAAAAATATGGCATTTCAAAATCACTATGCTATCAAATAATTATGAAATGTTCATATATATCGCACACGACGACTGCTTGGATACCTATGTGCGCTGTAAACATGTCCTGCAGGGCCGTGGACTCTCGTCGCACTTTGCAGTCGAAATTTAGACCACCGGGGGCTAAGCCACCCTGATCCAGAATAACCTGAAAACAGTATTAATTAATAGTGTTCATATAAAACACGCGAATAGCTTGCTAAATAAGTATATTAATAGTAGGAATGGTCGCTTAGTGACGTACATGTACCAGCACTTCGACTGGCATCGAATCAGTTAAACGATGTATTAATGCGCTACGCTTGTGGAGCAATGATAATTAATATTATATATTCAACTATGCTAATACAGTATTACTAGACAAAGATCAAACATTAGCCCTTATAAACAACCATGATCCTTATTGTACTATACAGAAATCAAGAGATGTGTTTGTCAGAAACACAACGCCCCCTAATGAGCCGCTTTGAAATGAAATTTCAATATATCATTTGGCAGGTTTAGAAATTATCTCCCTTTTAAAGCTTATTACTTCCCTTGGATTTCATTTTTTTTACTTTTGACCTTGACGCATGACATTGACCTTGACCTTTCACAACTCAAAATGTGCAGCTCCATGAGATACATATGCATGCCAAATATCAATTTGCTATGTTTAATATTGCAAAAGTTAAGAAGAAGGTTAAAGTTTTGGTTTAAGTTTTGGGACACACACACACACACACACACACACACACACAGACACATACAATGACAGACAGGCGGCCAAAAACAATATAACCCCGATCTTTCGATCCGGGGGCATAAAAAAAACATTTCAGTTTGGTGAGATTAAGAGAAAACAGTACGGTGTCACTCCTAATTCGTGTGCATATACTCTCTTACTTTCTCGCCTTCAGTCTGTCTACGCTGACAACACATTGTTTGGTTCATCAGTGCGCGGAATAAATTGCTGTTTTGTTGAATAAACTTCGCCGGTAGGTAGACCATAAACAAACAGTTAGATTTTCAGACCGAAACTTTGGGTTTTAGACGCTGCTGCACTTTTTTCATATTGACTTCTTTTCATGTTTAATATCATCTATGCAATGTGAGACATATATAACCCAATAGCTCCTAATGCTTCGTGCTTTGCCAACATCACAACCATACTGCGAATTTGACATATTTTAAGTGCCCTACCCTCATGATCTGTGTGCAGTTTTTCAGGTCCATGGGGAACTGGTCCGTGTCCCAGCCCAGGTCCGGAGATCCCGTGTTCGAGTCCACGGAGCCAAGCATGCCAAACCTGCAGGAAGTTAATTTACAGCTCCAATGCCCGAAACTCGTGACACCACGGCTTTTTGCGGAATTCTAGTATACCGACAACCGTGCTACTTTTGTAATATCCGTAATTCCCCGCAAGGTATGTATTTTTAATAAATGTTCATGAATTATAATGATAAAAAGTAAAATGTGTATTTAAATTGGTGTTGTGGAAGACAAAATAGCGTTGTTTAGTAGCTTCATCTTTTCTTATTTCTTGCCATTTTCTGAGCATATTTATCGTTTTAAAATGTGGATTATACATGTATTCCTCTTTCTTTTAAATAAAATGTATTAAGGAACTAAACATGCGGTCTTTACTATTTACGTAAGTCGCGAATATGTTTACAAAATTACTGTCATAACAAATTATGGACTTCCATGGATAAGGAGTCACTGTCTTTTATAGATAAAACATTCTAATCAACAATGGTTGTTTTTATTTGATCTTTTTCATCACCGACATACATTTAAGTTGCAACCCTGTGGAAAATTTCACAGGACAGATTGTCTCAAAAATCATAACATCGTTTCACAGATTTCTCGTTAAGCAAAAACGTGAAATGCCGATGTAACCTCACTAATATTCTTCTATTATATTGTATTATAGTTTTCACTACAAACATTTTAAAACCACTTTTTGACGCAGCGACTTACTACGCGGATGACATGACGACATCGTGTTCAAAGCCGTGTCCGGCCAAGGTCGTGTGGTTTGGCTCAATGTTCAACTGGAAGCAGCAAAGAGCAAACTCAACTTTCAAAAAACGATTTATCAAACAAATGACTAAATTATACGTTTGAAAATGAATATCCCGCATAAAGAGGATCCTTTAAAGTGAAATCAACATTCATAAGTGATGTGTCCGCAGAGAATAGTACTTTATCAACCAGATAAATGATTTAATAGATGGAAACTATAGGTGTCATGTAAACTTGTGCTTTACATAAGTAGTAGCCTTTAATCTGCTACTTCGTGTACATACCGGACTACTTTTTAGCCTTTCGATTTCGGTTAAAGGTCAAAGGCAAGCAAGACTTGTAGACGATTTAACTCCTTAAAAAGTATCAAAATCCTCAATCATGTGTTCATCAATTTTTATGAACATGCGAGTTATAGCCTTAGTCTGGAATTAGCCCTTTGCATGCTGGGAAATTTGTCGTCTGCTAAAATGTCGTCTGCCGAATTTCTAAAATTAGTATTTTCATCGATTTTTTTCAAAGAATACTATTAGAATAACAAACAGTTTGGATCCTGATGAGACGCCACGTTCTGTGGCGTCTCATCTGGATCCAAACTGTTTGCAAAGGCCTTCAAAATTCGGTTCCAGCACTGAAAGAGTTAGTTACCAGGAAAATCGAGAAGCTAGATTGTTAATACTCGCCTTATATTCATTTTCCAAACCATACGTCCTAAGGAACGCAATGACCGTCATTGCATCTAGAAGAAGACATACAAAACACAACAGTTATACATGTTAAGGTAATTGAACAATTAAAATTAATGCAACATTTCATGAATATTTCGAAACGTAAAAGAAACTGCATGTTGTACAATAATATTTCCCGCTACTCAATGTAAAAAATCTGACGCTTAACGAATCTTGTTTGAAGATTTTCATGTGTTTAAAGTATTATCTAATAACATTTTAACATTTTATGTGTAAGATAGTTTTAAATAATTATAATCACAAGGAAAACCATTTAAATACAAAAGTTTGCCTACCCCGGGGACAAAAGCCGTGACCATTTGTACGAAAGATCTTAGGCACAACTCAACGTTTGAAATCAATGCCGCATTTTTAACGCTATGCTAGTTAAAAGAGCTTTTATCAGTAACTTACAACTGCTTTATTTTAACGAGAGGTAGGGGAAGAATGGTCGAAGAACTTAGTGCACGACCAATCCCATCACAACTTATGTGGCTAAGCCGGAACTTGAACCCGAGATCCTCCAATGTGTACTCCAGCATTCTATCCACTGATCTAGCCTACCCGGATGTGTACTCCAGCGCTCTACCGATTGACCTAGCCTACCCGGATGTGTACTCCAGCGTTCAACCTACTGATCTAGCCTACCAGGATGTGAACTCCAGCGCTCTAACTACTGACCAAGCCTACCCGGATGTGTACTCCAGCGCTCTATCTACTGACCTAGCCTACCCGGATGTGTACTCCAGCGCTCTACCTACTGACCTAGCCTACCCGGATGTGTACTCAAGCGCTCTACCTACTGACCAAGCCTACCCGGATGTGTACTCCAGCGGTCTATCTACTGACCTAGCCTACCCGGATGTGTACTCCAGCGCTCTACCTACAGACATAGCCTACCCGGATGTGTACTCCAGCGCTCTAACTACTGACCTAGCCTACCCGGATGTGTACTCCAGCGCTATACCTACTGACCTAGCCTACCCGATGTGTACTCCAGCGCTATACCTACTGACCTAGACTACCCGGATGTGTACTCCAGCGCTCAACTTACTGACCTAGCCTACCCGGATGTGAACTCCAGCGCTCTAACTACTGACCTAGCCTACCCGAATGTCTACTCCAGCGTTCTACTTACTGATCTAGCCTATCCGGATGTGTACTCCAGCGCTCTACCTACTGACCTAGCCTACCCGGATGTGTACTCCATCGCTATAACTTCTGACCTAGCCTACCCGGATGTGTACTCCAGCGCTATACATACTGACCTAGCCTACCCGGATGTGTACTCCAGCGCTATACCTACTGACCTAGCCTACCCGGATGTGCAATCCAGCGCTATACCTTCTGACCTAGCCTACCCGGATGTGTACTCCAGCGCTCTACCTACTGACCTAGCCTACCCGGATGTGTACTCCAGCGCTCTATCTACTGACCTAGCCTACCCGGATGTGTACTCCAGCGTTCCACTTACTGATCTAGCCTACCCGGAGGTGTACTCCAGCGCTCTACCTACTGACCTAGACTACCCGAATGTGTACTCCAGCGCTCTACTTACTGACCTAGCCTACCCGGATGTGTACTCAAGCGCTCTATCTACTGACCTAGCCTACCCGGATGTGTACTCCAGCGCTCTATCTACTGACCTAGCCTACCCGGATGTGTACTCCAGCGCTCTATCTACTGACCTAGCCTACCCGGATGTGTTCTCCAGCGTTCTACTTACTGATCTAGTCTACCCGGATGTGTACTCCAGCGCTCTGCCTACAGACCTAGCCTACCCGGATGTGTACTCCAGCGTTCTACCTACTGACCTAGCCTACCCGGATGTGTTATCCAGCGCTCTAACTACTGATCTGGCCTACCCGGATGTGTACTCCAGCGTTCTACTTACTGATCTAGCCTAACCGGATGTGTACTCCAGCGCTCTACCTTCTAACCTAGCCTACCCGGATGTGTACTCCAGCGTTCTACCTACTGACCTAGCCTATCCGGATTTGAACTACAGCGCTCTAACTTCTGATCTGGCCTTCCCCGATGTGTACTCCAGCGCTCTTACTACTGACCTAGTCTACCCGGATGTGTACTCCAGCGCTCTACCTACTGACCTAGCCTAACCGGTCATGTAAACAAGTCCGTTCAATCCATCCATCAGAATTGAATTTAGAAACCTGAGTCACATATCAAGTAACACGTGGCACCCTCCACTTTTGGACAAACACGTAACGTCGACGATGTACCGTCATCCACGTGACGTTTAGATTTCTACGTGGATGTACCGTAGTCATACTGGTGCTTGGAGGGCTCCTTGGGTTTCGGCTCGATGAGCAATGTACCAGTGAATCCGATCTTCTTCTTGTATGCTGCAACGAACATGAAGCCCGTTGTTTTTAAAAAGCATTTAAACTTTCTTTCTTTGTTAGAGTCTTGGAACGGTACAAAGCCAAATTAAATAGTATTTTAGAATGAATGGTCCTTATTTGCATCGAGCGGCTCCATTATAGCATCTTAAATTTACCCATATAAAAATCATGATATTGTATAAAATCTGTTGGTGTAGTTGTTATTTTTATGACTATCCTTTTAATCGTTGAGCCTAAATTTTGGAATTTTGCAATTTCACACTTTCTGCCTAAATTTGATTTTTTGCTAAGAAGAGACTTCATTTAAACGCAAAATGTCATAAAAGCGGAAAGTGTCGTCCGTGAATCTGGGACGACACTTTAGGCACATGCATTATGCTCAGTTTTCTCAGATCACGACTCAATTGTTTTTTACCTGCCGCCATGCGGAAGAACTCCGCCATGTGGTTCTGCTCCTTTCGGATATCCGTGTTCAGAAGGGTGTGGTAGCCCTCGCGGCCTCCCCAGAACACTACAACCGACAGAGGAGAGGGTAACATTGACAGTGAAATATGAAAACACAAAAATCGAATCTGAACACAATATGTAATAATACACACGGGAATATGTGCACGTATACTTACATTAACAACTCAGAAAATGCCATGTGTTTACTGCTCTATAATATATATTCATGTTTCTGTATACATTTTATTTGTTATATTATTTGAATAGTCATAATGCAAATTTTCAATGCTTATATTATGTATTATATAAAGGCATAAATTGTATTTATACATAAATAATAAATGTCACAACAAATATAATACGGAAATGCATGTTGATCTTACCGAAGTTTTCTGCCCCCAATCTCTTGGCCACTTCCATACACTTCTTCACTTGCGCGGCACCGTACGCAAACACATGCGCTTCCGGGCTGCTGGCGGCGCCGTTCATGTACCTGGCGATCATATCAAGGGCAGCTAAAGAACACAATATGCTGCAGTTGAACAGGCACGGATTCCTCAAAAACATGTTAAGATTGTTTAAACAGGAGTGTAGCTAAAGTTCCTATCTTCCATATCACGATAACGTGTGCCGAATGTTCATTGTGAAAATAGCTAACCTTAAAATCCAACACAACATACAAAATATGTTGTGTAATATAGATATTAACACAACGCTTCCAATAATATAAGATATTCTAATAGTACGATATTATAGTCAGACAACAAGGCATCCGGACAAGACCATGTTGTGCCATGTAACGAAATAATCGAGCGTCCCCGAAGCTCCCTACCTGGGATGCGCGAATAGGTTGGAGGTGGCCCAGAGCAGCTTCACTCCCGTCGTCTGCTGCAGCTTCAACGCCAGGTCCGCTATCTCGTCCAAGTTCCGGTTGGTTTCCTCTAGTGTCGCACCTTCCGGTGATATGTCACTGCAGAGCGGTACGGGAATAATTGTCTTTATAACGTGTGTAGATTTATATACATAAGGATTAAATAGCTTTGTGTGCAAACGGAACTTGTTTTGTGGATTATAAAAATTCCCCAGAGATGCGTTCACACATAGGTTAAACTAATGTTAAGTTTACTAAAAAACAGAATATTAAAATATTGATGCATACATACATGGTACGTTTTTATGTTCCGATTCCATCCATCACATTTTAATCTTTCTTTTGGTAGGAACCAGTACTTAATTGTATAGTATGACAAAAATATAAATGTTCCCCGATTTATTTCTCAGCCTACATCGCAAAGCGGGTAAATATACCACATACATGACCCTATTTTAACGCGAATGAATAAAAGCAAACAGAGAGAAGCTACCGGTCGTGGAATGTCCAGTACTTGACCCCCAACTTCGTGAAGAACTCGAACGCCGCCCGGAGTCGCCTGCGTGCGTTGGCCATGGAGTTTGAGCCGTCATCCCATGGGCGCACCAGGGTAGGGAAACCGAACGGATCAGCACCTATCAACGCCCATAAGCCAAAGAGGATTTTAAATCATTTAGAACGCTTTATTAAACTTATCTGTTTTATTGGACCATGTGCACATGTAGTAAAAGGAACAAAGGTGCAAATTATTTAACGATAAAAAAATCTTTAACATTATAGAGTACTACAAAACACAGCCATATATAAAGCATCGCGTTCATTTGTATCGCGCTCGGATTTGTATTGTACGAGTATTTGAGAGCTCTTGCATTTGTATTGCGCGTGTATTTGTATCGCGCGAACATTAATTTTGCACGTTTATCTGTATTGCGCTTACATTTTATCATGAGTTAATGTTTGCTCGAACTTGTGTATAGCGTACACATTTGCATCGCGCCTACATTTGTCTCTCGCGTACATTTTTATCGCGCGTACATTTGCATCACGCATACATTCGCATCCCCCGTAAACTTTGTAACGCGCGTACATTTACACCACGCGTATATTTATATCTTGTGTACATTTGTACCACGCGAGCAATTGAATCAATGGACCATTTGTATCGCACCTAAATTTGAAGCATGCGAACATGTGTATCGCACGTACATTTGAATCGCACGCACATTTGTATCGCACGTACATTTAAATAGGCGTATATTTGTATCGCACGTATATTTGAACATCACGAACATTTGTATCGCACGCATATTTGAAAATCAAATATATTTGTATTGTCCCTATAATTGAACGGCAGGTACGTTCTATTTGTAAGGCACGTATATATTTGTATAACGTGTACATTTAAATCGTACGTGCATTTGTATTGCACGTGCATTGTATTGCAAGTAAAGCAAACCTACCAGTGCCTCGGAACGTGTGCCAGAAACAGACGGAAAAACGCAGCCACTCTTCCATGGTACGTCCATGCACTTTCTGTAACGCAGACAACATGTTCAGACAAAGTAAAGTAAAGGTAAGAATAAACAATAAGAATATAATACATCAAGTAGAATTAAATGGTTTAGTACTATTTACAATATTGTATGTACCTTACGATACGCACGTTCTGTGTTTAAAAAGTATTAAAATTGTGGGTTGAATTAATTGTGTAGACAATCGAACAATCGGGCCTCTGAAGTTATGGAACGAATGCAAAGAAAATAATACACTATCAAACGGTTCTGTCCGGTGATCACGCTTTAAACTCGATAGGCTGATAAAAATCGGATCAACACCACATAGGAATTCATTGCAGCACAGAGCATAAATATTGAGGAACACATAAAAAAATAATTATGCAAAGTCGGTTAATAAAATGAATAAAAAGTGTATTTGCATTTGGTTTAATGTTTTGGTTAACCTTACTTTCAAAACGTGGGTTTATGATCAATTGTACTCATCGTCTTCAACATTTGTAAAAAAACGAAGTGCGGAAGATACCCGAACACGCAATATTACCGGACACGACAGAAATCGGGCGTTATGAAGGACATCAAAGACATCAAAAAGCATTATTATTAAATATATATCTATAAAAGAGGAACATATAAAGAGTTTGTGTATATTTCCCTATTGAACAAAACAATAATGGTAATTACGATATGTGAATATAGATACAACCCCTTAAAAAGCACGTGTTATATGACTCCCACCTATTCCCTAAGCACGCGCTACATGACCCCCATTGATTTCCTACCTCCGAGGGGTTGTAGTGTTTGAACACCAATGTGTTGTCTCGACCCGCACTAGGGTCCACAGCAATCTTCTTGACACCTGAATGGAAAAATACACACAAGTGTGTCTCGTTCTTGGAAAACGGGGTTAATAAGGGACGACACTCTCCGCCTAAACTGGATTTTCGTTTAGGAGAGACTTCCTATCAACGAAAATTTAAATTAAAGCCAAAGCCGAAAGTGTCGTCCTTTATTAGCGTGTGCGTACTCATATGTGACTATTAAAGGGGCCTTTTGACAGATTTTGGCATGTATTGAAGTTTGGCATTAATTGCTTTATAATGATAAATGTTAATATTGGATCTAAAAAGCTCCAGTAAAAACTCAAGAATAAAATTTATTTAAAAAAAAGAAAAAAGTAACCCGCATCAGGGCTCGAACCACTGAGCCCTGGATTCCTGGAGTATAAGTCTACCCACTTAGACCACTCGGCCATCCAATGAAGAATGTATTTTATACTTTTATAAGCAATCCTCGTAGTTTCACAAAATATGACGACAGCAACAGAACTCTCAAAATTATTCAATCGTTTCGCGTTGCCACGCTTTATAATTTTCAGGTTTTTAAATCGTCAAATGATGCATATTATGGCTATTTTAGAGCATGGTAAATGTTCAGTATTACTGTTTCCTCACAAATATCATAACTTAAACGAAAATTTGCGAATCTTAAACAACTTTTTTAATTTTGTCACTTTACCAAAACGTGAAAAAGCCGCTATAATGGTACATACATTTTGTTTGGCACGCATAGAACTGACAATGCAATAAAATGCAAATGTGATACTGATACTCATGCTGTGGTTGTGATCATTCTGAAAAAGGTCTATCATGCTCATATTCGGCTAGCAAAATTGCAAAACGAAATGCTGCGTCCCATTAATTTTAAATTTAGCCAACAGTATATTATGTTATTTCGGTTCTGTTGGCGAGTTTGTAAGAGAGTTATGCGGAGATCAACACGTGCCACGACATATGCGTACAATAACCCATTTATGCCTATCGTCTAGAATAAAGGCCTTGGCAAACAGCGTAGGCCCAGATGAGACGCCGCATGATGCGGCGTCTCACCAGGGTCTGCGCTGTTTGCTTAAAGGAATTTCTGTAATAAATATTCTAAATAGAGAAATAAATATACTTGACATCCCTAATTTTGAAAATAAATTGTTCCAATTTAGAAGGATGGGAGAGTCCACTAGCGTAAATGGGTTAATCTTTTATCATGTTCTGCTGTGTGTACGAGAGACTCTCGGTGCACGAGGAAAACAAAACCAGCCTCTCAGTATCAAAAACGTGAGTTTGAACTTGCTGACCAATGTTAAAAATACAAAAACACTTACCTGGGAAGAATTCAGCATCGTCAGCGTCATAAACGCTGGCGTCACTGCCGCCACTTCCGGTCCCTTTCGACTCAGGCGCAAAAGACGACATCGTGTGTACGTGCACTTCGCGAAACTGCAAAACACTAGTGATTCTTATGTCGGTGCAAACTTGACCCAAATCGAGAAAACTCGCTGTGTAAACTTATACATGATTATCGCAAATAAACTCAGGGTTATAGATAACACGACAACATGGAGCGGCATTTGCACAGTTCGCTCAGTGTTGTTTAAGATTATTTTCCGCGTATCTGATAGCACTGTCGCTGTGCATGGATATTTAATAGATGTTACATGGCAAATGAATGAGTAAATGCGACTGTCCATTCGGGGTTAAAAACTGGGTTATGGTTTACATAAAATTCATGAAAGTTAAGTATGTTGAGTTTTTCTTCAGCTTGGATTTAACTTTTTTTAAGCCACAGGCAAAACCAAATTAATAATTTTGCCCTGCTCTGTGAAAAGGGGGTTAAAAGCATTTACGAAAAGTGTCGTCCCAGATTAGCCTATGCAGTCCGCACAGGCTAATCAGGGACAACACTTTCTGCTTATATGATATTTTATGTTTAAAGAAAGTCTCTTCTTCGGAAAAATCCAGTTTAGGCGGAAAGTGTCGTCCCTGATTAGCCTGTAGGGACTACACATTAATTTACAACTACCCTTCTAAAATCAGAGACAGTGGAGAACGGCCGTAGAAAGAGTTGTATAACCAATCAGAGACAGTGGAGAACGGCCGTAGAAAGAGTTGTATACCAATCAGAGACAGTGGAGAACGGCCGTAGAAAGAGTTGTATAACCAATCCCCACACAGAGACAGTGGAGAACGGCCGTAGAAAGAGTTGTATAACCAATCCCCACACAAGTTATGTGGCCGGGCCGGGGATCGAACCAGCGATCCTCGGTGTAATCTGGTACCTTCTGCTACAACATGCCAATACGAACTAATGGTCTAGTCGCATATATTGAACTTACCCCTGACATATGTGTGTTGTATAAGATAGGCCCATAGAAGCAGTGGTTTATAGAATATATACTCAAGCGTTAGCATTTGCAGATACATAAGTCTTAAGTAGGCATCAGATGTAACAGTTTTCGTTAAAACAAACACATTGGAAAAGTTCATATGCAAGCATGCATGAGAACATATTATTGTGCATTAGCATACAAAAGCTACTTAATGCACAGTCATTTTGTCTAATAATGATACAACAATTAGGTAAAAATCAGATTTGATAAAACAAAAGAAAACTTTGCATTAATTCTTTAAAAGCTTTTGTTGAATTTAACAAAACTTCATGTACGGCCATTTTGTATATTCAACACACTCTTCAAATGGAACTCCAATTGTGCAACAACACTATAAAACCAGACCACAACAAAACGACGAACATCAATGACAACATGAATAAAACATAAGCAAGAACAACGGCCCGAACAACAAAAAATATAAAGCAACTTTTAAAAACATCTTTATGAGAAACACATACTGCTGCTACTGACGATAGAGACGACGACGATGACGATGACGATGCTGCTGCTGCTGCTGATGATGATGATGATGATGATGATGATGATGATGATGATGATGATGATGATGATGATGACGATGATGAAGACGACGATGATGATGATGATGATGATGATGATGATGATGATGATGATGATGATGATGATGATGATGATGATGATGATGATGATGATGATGATTATGATGATTATGAAGACGACGATGATGAAGATGATGATGATGATGATGATGATGATGATGATGATGATGATGATGATGATGATGATGATGATGATGATGATGATGATGATGATGATGATGATAATGATGGTGCTATTTCCTCAGTTAATGAAACAGCTATTTCATGAGTGCTTGGTGAACAGTAAAAACTGTTGTCCCTCGGTATCAAGGCTGCCATTTGGCACTACCGGCCTCGGACAACAGTTCCAAAGTCATCCCTGATACCTTGGGACAACAGTTGTGACTGTTCATCGCGCATCCATGAAATAACAGTATAATACCTCACTGCTATTGTGATATACAACAATTGTTCTTGTCGATGATTGGGCTACCCGAGAAACGTGTGGTACAATAAAGAATTATATTTGTGGAGTGTAACCTCTGTTTTGTGTACGTCAGTTATTCCCCTTCTTTTAAAATTCGCCAATATCAACACTCTAAGCTTGCATGAGCGTGTTTGTAAAGCAAAGGTCGTCAAACAGCCGATATGGAGGTAAATGTGCCCGGCAACGTTTATCACTTGATGATTTATATTTAACTAATAGATATATATTTATATGAATTTAATCAGTATTAAATGATTTGTTTTAAATGAATTAATTTCGTTCGATTTAGCTATTGTTTCGTCGTTCATTTCAATAGAGTAAATCAATTTTTCTATGGGATTGAGTGATCCTTCTAATCCTCCCAATACTTTTTTATTTGGTAATACTAATAAAAAGCACTAAGTTGTGCCACATTTCATGATATGGTAGTCAGATTAATCAGATTCTAATAGCTTGCTGAAGATATAGGACATACTTGACTGGTTACGTAACTCCCTCAACTTTTGCCAAGTAATAATAATCATGTTAGTCATTTCCACTTCTTCCTAAAAGGTGAAGGTCAAATGTCAGCTTGTTTTTGGCACAAATTGAGTTTTAAGACAAAATTTGAAAGTTGTTACTTCTGTGCCATGAGGACAGATGTCTTGTTCCTTAGATTGCTGCACCTACATGTAACACACCAGTAACTCGGGCTGTTACGCTCAAATGGTCATTGTCATCTCGGGTCACCTCGGGTACTACTTAAATATACCCTGGGTACTCTTAAGTAAACTTAAGTGTACCCCGGCTTCAGAAAATCAACTTGAATGTACCTGGGAATTCTAAAACTAAATGAGTCATTGTCAGGTTGCTTTTATCAAATTTATTATGTTCATATTTTTGTCAATATTTTGTAAATGGCCTGTATGTTTTCAAAACTCATACTAAAAAAAAAAATTCAGGCAGGTTTTAGTAAAATATAATATTTTTTCGTAGTCCGTAGCACGTTTTACATCATCAGATTTCGGAATTTAACTGGGGGACAGCAGGGATCATCCTAGCCCAAAATTTTAGGGAGAAGTGACTTCTCCTTCCAATTTTATTAGGTAGAAGTGAGACGACCTTTGATCAAACGCATAAAGGTACTTAAATATTAATGCTTCACAATTAATAAACATACAATATATATCTAAAATAAAATATGCTGAAACACTTACTAAAAATTTTATTTTAAACTGCCATGTTGCTATAAAGATATTGCTCTCCTAAGAACTGTAAAACATGTGTTTATTTGGCCAAAATACACATTTCATTGATATGTAATTACTACTTAAGCCAAGAGCCTGAGGATGTAGGATAAAGGAAATATAGGGCAGAGCCCTAGCATATTGTTCTTTATTAGCTCATCTATTTTTTGAAAAAAAAATATGAGCTATTGTCATCACCTTGGCGTCGGCGCTGGCGTTGGCGTCCGGTTAAGTTTTGCGTTTAGGTCCACTTTTCTCAGAAAGTATCAATGCTATTGCATTCAAACTTGGTACACTTACTAACTATCATGAGGGGACTGGGCAGGCAAAGTTAGATAACTCTGGCATGCATTTTGACAGAATTATGTGCCCTTTTTATACTTAGAAAATTGAAAATTTTGGTTAAGTTTTGTGTTTAGGTCCATTTTATTCCTTAAGTATCAAAGCTATTGCTTTCATACTTGCAACACTTACTAACTATCATAAGGGGACTGTTCAGGCAAAGTTATGTAACTCTGACTGGCATTTTGACAGAATTATGTGCCCTTTTTATACTTAGAAAATTGAAAATTTGGTTAAGTTTTGTGTTTAGGTCCACTTTATTCCTACAGTATCAAAGCTATTGCTTTCATACTTGCAACACTTTTTAACTATCATAAGGGGACTGTGCAGGCAAAGTTATGTAACTCTGACTGGCATTTGGACGGAATTATGGGCCCTTTATACTTAGAAAATTGAAAATTTGGTTAAGATTTATGTTTTGGTCCACTTTACCCCTAAAGTATCATAGATATTGCTTTCATACTTGGAACACTCGCAAACTATCATAAGGGTACAGTAAAAGGACAAGTTGCATAACTCTGGTTGTCATTTTCACGGAATTATGGCCCTTTTTTGACTTAGTAACTTTGAATATATGGTTAAATTTTGTGTTTCGATCCACTATACTTCTAAAGTATCAAGGCTATTGCTTTCAAACTTCAAATTCTTTCATGCTATCATGAGGTTACTGTACCTGGCAAGTTGAATTTTACCTTGACCTTTGAATGACCTTGACTCTCAAGGTCAAATTATTAAATTTTGCTAAAATTGCCATAACTTCTTAATTTATGATAAGATTTGATTGATTCTTTGACAAAACTACTCTTACCTGACATACCACAATAGACTCCACCCAAACCATCCCCCGTGCCCTCCATCATCTCACAAATGACCACCACACAGTCCCTCCTTTGTGATTGAAATTGAGAGTCCCTTCACCTTTAAAAAGAAAATAGATGAGCGGTCTGCACCCGCAAGGCGGTGCTCTTGTTTAGTCTTTCTAGGTGCAATTTCTGGTTAGTACATTGCGAAATATTGTTAACCAGACCATCCATAACAATGCATTTTTATTCGTTTCATATCGTTTGACTGCAGAAAATGAAAACCAGTAACCTGACATATTGCTTTAAAATATAAGATTGCAGTGCTATACTTTGCTTGTTGTTGTTGTTGTTGGTCACAGCGGGGGACATAAGCAACATTCATAGATTGTGCGGTTTTCGGAGAGTAGCGAAGAGGTTTCATGAGTTACTGCTCATGTCAATGCCAGCCGCTTACCAATCAGAAATCAATCAATAAAAGACCGGGCAATTTCTCATGGCGATATGATAAACGCATAAAAATAACAATGCAAATACTATATTTTCTTAATGCTATATTTTATCTCCTTTGCGCACAATAAGTCACTGTAAAGCAGTTGGTTAGTATTTCTCTTAGATTTGTATTGCATATGCACATTTTTAACTAAATTTAAATCGACAATATATCCCAATTAATTCCACATTATGCACCAGGCTCAATTTGCTAATTAGACCAACGACAGAGAGTAATGTGTACTCTTAAAAACCTCCCGAACATTTCAAGGGAGATTCTTCAACAATACATGTTAATGTTCTATGCCGGCCATAGCTTAATTATTTCAAGATATGTTGTTGTGTTTTATTCGAATATACATAAATTGATGTAACACACCATAACATTTTGAAATAACCTTAATTGTAATTTTCCAAACTGAGTGTCGCGTGCCGGTAATTCTAAAGATTGAATGACGTCATTGACTTTTAATGGAATGTTCCCACGTGCTTTTTACTGCGTTTTTGGATTAAACTTTTAATTTGTAAGTCTGTTTCTCTGTTTGTGATATTTGTTAAGCTCAGTACTCAAATATATTATGACTGAAATTTAACAGTGAGATTCGGACTGTTTTAAGTTGTACAAAACGTCAAGCACAACAATAAATGACCAAAATGTGAACAATGGCTGTATTGGTTCCCGGCAGCCTTGACAAATAACAAGAGCGGATTGAAAAACTGTAAACGAGGTCGGGAGCCTCGACTGGCATTCTATACATTGATGGTTACGTCAATACACTATTGTCGGTAAGACCGGCGTGTACACAATGCCTCGACTGGAATAATTTACCAAGGCGACTTGCATCAGCGGTCAGTGATGCGTAGCAAATCCTCTCGCTATCAGTAGATCAGAGAACCGATAATTGCACACAGTAAACAATGGCAGTATTAGTGACAGCATTGCGCACACGCGCGGCAGATTATCAAAGGAGAAAATATTGGAAAATGTCTGCAATTTTGTTTTCGCTTTGATGTAATTAGAAAGCGATATCAAGACTCGTAGGGCCACCATGTCGCCTACGTCGCCCTCTTGGATGATCCCTGGGACATTATAAATTGGTCGGGTACTCAGCCAGTGCACCGTTATGTTGTTTAATTACTTACACATACAAAATGTGAAAAGAAAATGGACATTAGCCTTGTTAGCAATAAAACCACTGCTGATAGTGTTTTCAACTTCTACTCTGTTCAGAATTCTCCAACTGCTGACATTTTGAATATTTGAAACCATATTTTTAGACTGTTTTTATTGCAATTTCAGTTGAAGATTGTCCATGCAAAGTCGGGAAAGACCCTGACCACCCTACAGGTATATATATGAATATGTATGTAAAGATTGGTAAAAAATGTTGAGGTGTCCTCTTGTAAAATATGAACAAAAAACAAAAAGACACAGTAACAAGTATCTAATTCAAAAGCAACATCATTTATATAAATTATATTTAAACATATTTTCTTTTGGGTAATTAAATTCCGGTGCAAAATATGTAGCAATTTTTATTTCTGAAATATGTTCTCACATGAAATGTTAGCTGTCGGCTAAAACACGGTATTGGTGCTCATAGTAGTCTCACTCACCTAAAAATTTGAAATTGTAGATACAGCATTTCCTTGGTGTTATTTTTAAAGCTCAAGGTATCCCCTACTCAAATCAAGTTGAATTTTATTTGATCATGCATGCATTATTTTTTTTATCTAACATTTTCATCGTATGGTATAATACAAGTTACAGACACTACACTAGTCATATAACATGCAAGAAAAACATAGCATAACTTCAAAACTTCAGATATTTTCACTTTAACATCAACTACAGGTTATAAACTGTTGAAATAAAGCAAAAAACCAAAGGTGATTACTATCTTAACAAAAAAAATCAAAGCATTAATTAATCAGGTATCAGACCAAAAGAGAACAAAGCAAGAAACTTTTCTATAACTTTCATTATAGACCCACAAGATAGCTAATTAGCCATTTGTCTGAAACCAGGAAGTATATTCAAACAAAATAAATCGAAACAATTGGTTTGAAAAAGCATAAGTTTTCATAAAAGGTAGAATTGCATGCTCATAAGTTTGGTTACAGACACTACCAAAATATATGATTCCAAAAACAGTTGCAGAATGGCATAAAGCATTAAAAAATGCACTATAAAAGCAAGTTTACATAAAAACAGTGACTTGAACATTATATCAAATGATTTTTGATCTGTTAGAATTTTAGTTAAAACACATTTTTTGTGTACATGATCTGAGTTGGTTACAGACACTACACATGGGGTAACAATAGCTGTCCAGGAGACGTGTAGCTTGACAATTCTCAGTGCTGGGCACATACAAGTCAAAGAAGACTAATCTGACATTATGAGTTTGGCATCTCATATGAATTGGCACACCTGTATAGAGTTTCAAATTAATATAATCCAGAATTTCATTATGCAGCAATAAGCATTACTAAATAATGTGCGGAAAACTTTCCAAACATTTCAGTGTAAAAAAAAAATGTAATTTTGCAAGCAGCAAATCAGTGATGTATTTATAACCCTTTGTTACTCTAGCTATCAAGATAATCACAGAGAAGTTTAAGCTTTAAGTAATGTTTGCACTGAATTTGAATTTGCGAAGTCCACTTTCAATAATATCTCTGGATCTTGTGCGCTATAAACAAGATGACATCTATTGATTCCTGTAAACAGTCATCTCTTCCAGGCCAAATTTGCTTAACTTTCAAAATAAATGTATTTCAATCTGATTTCTGTTCCAAAGCAAACACTAAAATGTCCTTTGATTCCATTCTTTTGCTCTAGCCTAGCAGCTACGAAGGCATCATAGTTGTATTTTAGCTTCTCATATTTTCGTTTGTTCTCCCAATGCTTAACCTTCATGCAGCCAAACCTAGTCTTATTTTTTATTTTATGCTTTCCGGTGGTTTATAGAGAAATATCAGTGAATTAAAACTGATCATTTCACTGTTTCAAACAGTGAAAATTATCAGTGAAAATTATCGATAGTTTTCACTGTTTCCTGTGAAATGACGTCATTGTTTTACGAAATGACGTCATTATCGCAGCGAAATTCTTTAGTTAAACTCTTTAAAAATGTATATAAACTGTAAAAAAAAGCATAAAATAAAAAGAAAATTTGTTGGATTCGGTGGAATATCGATTTTAATTCACTCGTGATCATAGAAAAAATATATTTTATTTGATCACTCGTGAATTAAAATCCATAATCCACCGAATCCAACAAATATCCTTTATATCTTTTCTTTTTTGCTTGATTTATCTTTGCTTCCTGAAACAAGAACGTAAACAAAATTCATTTTCCTTTCTTCAAAGTTTCTGCTACTAATTAAAGTGTAAGAATGTAAAGTTATATACATGTAGTGTAAAGCCTACAGTGCGCATGTCTTCATTGATCCATTCATAAGCAAAGGAAATGATTAAATGCAGCCATTTGGATCAAAGTAAAAAACAGAAGTTACTTCAGACATGGTTAAAACTCATCACTTTAGCTTTAAAAATGATTTCATATGCTCTTTGATAGCATGAACAATAATAAGTTAAATGTGTTGGCATTGTAGAGTCTGTAACCATTTGACCATCAAAACAAACTGTTTGATATTGTGTCTGATCTCAGTAAATTCTCAAATGGTTTTGTTTGGATTTACTGTTCTCATGATATTTAATGCAAAAAACTATGTTTCCAATTGCATATTCTAGGAGATAATTGAAAAAATGCCAGTTTATGGAAAGCTACACTATGAAGACAATTTATTTACATTATTATGATAAATATTTCAAATTTCAGACAGAAAATGTCTAAATAATGCACCTTAGACATCAGCAATGTAATACAAAATACAATTTTGTTTCATTTTACTCACATATAACAAAAAATGTTTAAGGCTTACAGAAGGAAGTTAGTGGTTACAGACACTACGAATTTTAGCGTAGCATAATCAAAATGGTAGATACATACCTGAGTCATTACAAGAGGTTTGCTCTTGTCTTCTCTCCATATTAAAGGGTTGTATCATCGTTAAGAACACAGACATATTTAGATAAATCATTTTAGAAAAAGAAAATCAGGTTATATTGTTCCTAAATAAATTGTTCATAAAATAATTCCACAAGAATGCTTACAATATTTCATCCCAAGAGGTCTTGCTTTACCTTTTTTGCACATTAATCTATTGCACAATGTATTGTATGATGTAACATTCCAACATAAAAGATGGAAGTTTCTCATGAGTAAAACAAAATATTTATGAGAAATAGAACAGGGATTTTTTTCCTTCATTTTTTACATATTTTTGTAGTGTCTGTAACTTTTTTATTGAGTTGCTGTTTTTTAATGGTACAATACAGCACCACCAATTTTGGCCAACTTGGACATCACATGGATACACATGAACCAATGTAGGATTTATACTTTTCCATAATGAAACAACAAAATTATTGCCATAGAAACTTATAAAGGTTACAGACACTACAAAATTTAGAACTGGAAAGTTTGACAAAGAACAAGCTCTCATTCGAATATCTTTGCTAGAAATGTGATTTAAATGGTTTAACTACTTATTATAATATACAGTCCAGTTCTAGATGTCAATAAAAGTTATAATTAATGTCATTTTGTACACAATGTTGGCATATAACAACAGATAAGTGTTTGAATTTCAGTGTTGAAACAAAACTTCTACTGACGGTACTTTGCTTATAAAATCCATAATATTTCACCGATTTCTTTAATTTAAGAAGCAACATTTGCAGGATAGAATTCTGAATAAAACCAGACCAATGAATGCACAATTTCAGTATGATATTTCGAGAATTCTCCATTTTATATTCAAGCTTTTTTCGAGTGAGACTGCATAACGCTCAAAAATGGTCATTTTTAGAGCTTGTTTCCATGCATATCTCAAGAATCGGTTACACAAATCTCTTGAAATTTTCAGGAAAGTAAGAGAGGTATATGTCAGGCTTACCAATCTTTAATATTGGTTCTTATCGTGTTTACTTTTTTTTTTCATACATATAACATGAAAATTCCCTTATGAGCACCAATACTGTGTTTTAGCCGTCTGTTAAAAAAAATGGTATTTTTCTATAAGTGTCATTTGTCTTGTCTTGTCAGTAGCTTCCCAGTCCGCTAATTAAACCATGAAACATAGCGTAACTTGATAGCAGGCAATGCTCCTTATCAGACAGCTCAAAAGCGCAGGCAGGTCTGAAGGTACGTTGGCAGCATATGGCATTAGAACCATTTTTGCATGACCCGGCTCATCTATAGTGTTTAGATACATTTCTTTTTGAGGACTGATCAATATATGATATCCTTTGTTGACTATGTGCAGGTGACGGATCAAACAACAATATCTGAAGTAAAAAAACAATACCAAAAGACAAGTGAGTGAATTAACATTTGATTTCTGTAGCTTCTTTCAAAATTACCGTTTATATTTTTAAGACTCAAAACGTTTTCAAAAATTCGAACTTTGAAGAAATAACTTATGCGCGTATTACTGGTGAAAATGAAACATATTCATTCAGATCTGTAAAATAATTCATTATTATTATTATGCCCCCCTTTGAAGAAGAGGGGGTATAGTGCTTTGCACATGTCGGTCTGTCGGTCGGTCGGTCCACCAGGTGGTTTCCGGATGATAACTCAAGAACACTTGGGGCTAGGATCATGAAACTTCATAGGTACATTGATCATGTTTCGCAGATGACCCCTATTGATTTTCAGGTCACTAGGTCAAAGGTCAAGGTCACGGTGACCCGAAATAGTAAAATGGTTTCCGGATGATAACTCAAGAATGCTTAGGCCTAGGATCATGAAACTTGATAGGTAGATTGATCATGACTCACAGTTGACCCTTATTGATTTTCAGGTTACTAGGTCAAAGGTCAAGGTCACAGTGACCCGAAATAGTAAAATGGTTTCCGGACGATAACTCAAGAACGCTTATGCCTAGGATCATGAAACTTCGTAGGTAGATTGATAATGGCTGGCAGATGACCCCTATTGATTTTCAGGTCACTAGGTCAAAGGTCAAGGTCACGGTGACCCGAAATAGTAAAATGGTTTCCGGATGATAACTCAAGAACGCTTATGCCTAGGATCATGAAACTTCATATGTACATTGATCATGACTCGCAGATGACCCCTATAGATTTTCAGGTCACTAGGTCAAAGGTCAAGGTCACGGTGACCCGAAATAGTAAAATGGTTTCCGGATGATAA
Organism: Dreissena polymorpha; assembly: GCF_020536995.1. Lineage (NCBI taxonomy): Eukaryota > Metazoa > Mollusca > Bivalvia > Myida > Dreissenidae > Dreissena > Dreissena polymorpha. The sequence continues at coordinate 53,606,544 of NC_068363.1, read as the reverse complement.
CTCAAGAACGCTTATTCCTAGGATCATGAAACTTGATAGGTAGATTGTTCATGCCTCACAGATGACCCCTATAGATTTTCAGGTCACTAGGTCAAAGGTCAAGGTCAAGGTGACCCGAAATAGTAAAATGGTTTCTGGATGATAACTCAAGAATGCTTATGGCTAGGATCATGAAACTTCATAGGTACATTGATCATGACTGGCAGATGACCCCTATTGATTTGCAGGTCACTAGGTCAAAGGTCAAGGTCACAGTGACAAAAAACATATTCACACAATGGCTGTCACTACAACGGAGAGCCCATATGGGGGGCATGCATGTTTTACAAACAGCCCTTGTTGTTAAATTATTACTAGTTAGTGTTTGTTTACACCATATTTGGTGATTCCTCTAAAGTACTTTGAATACTCTGGTCCAAGGGTCAATAGTTTGTACAAAAAAACATCATTCTCTCCAATAATAAAAAAAGTTTTCAGGGGAAAAAAAAAGGTCAACTTTCATTACAACTGATGCCATTTTCAAATGCATCAAATTTAATTCAATATTTCTTGTCTGGAACAGTTTAAATTTTATTATTTGTTCAATTGATATTTGTAAATTCTCTTAATGCTTCCATTCATTTTGTAGATTCCAAATATTACCCTGACAGACAATCCTACCGTACAGATCCAAGTGAGTACCTCTTTTAAAAGCTTGTATTGAAGTTACTTTCTATGAAGATGAGCACAATTTGACAGAGCAAAGTAATGATATCATCATCTACCATCCTTCTTCCAGGCACAGTGTTTAGTAATGATATCATCATCTACCATCCTTCTTCCAGGCACAGTGTTTAGTAATGATATCATCATTTACCATCCTTCTTCCAGGCACAGTGTTTAGTAAGTAATGATATCATCATTTACCATCCTTCATCCAGGCACAGTGTTTGGTAAGTAATGATATCATCATTTACCATCCTTCATCCAGGCACAGTGTTTGGTAAGTTTTACAACCCTTAGATACACTACCTGGAAAATATGACAGTGTCACTTGTCCGGTGTTATTTGTAAGTATTTGTGAAAAATTATTTATTTTATGCAATCGATTAAACCAAAAATCATTTTAATTTATATATGTGCATAATGGTAAATGATACAAAGAACAGTCTGTGAAATGCAATCAAGATAGACTGGCACCCAGATGGGAATATCGAAACTTATTTGCTTGGGGTAAATGGGGTAAAATACAAACAACAATTAAAATTATTCAGATAAATATGAGCATTGCACTAGGACACTGAGTGTTTAATGCATGTGTGTACAGTGTCATCACAGATTAGCCTGTGCAGTCCAGTCCGCAAAGGCTGTGCAGTCCGCAAAGGCTGTGCAGTCCACAAAGGCTGTGCAGTCCACAAAGGCTGTGCAGTCCACAAAGGCTGTGCAGTCCACAAAGGCTGTGCAGTGCGAACAGGCTTATCAGGAAAGACACACTCCGCTTTAATGGAATTTTCCTTTGAAAGAAAATACAGTATAGGCGGAAAGTGTCATCCCTGCTTAGGCTAATGTTGGGCAACATCTTTATGGACATGCATTTTGCCTTTTTGTCCCCTACCGGTGAAACTGGAGGGGACTTATGGTTTGCGCTCTGTGTGTCAGTCTGTCACACTTTTCTGGATCCTGCGATAGCTTTCAAAGTTCTTCATATTTTTTCATAAAACTTGAAACATGGATAGATGGCAATATGGACATTATGCACGTCATTTCATTTTGTTCCTATGTCAAAAATTCTGGTTGCTTTGGCAACAAATATATTTATTTTTTTAATTAAAAAATCTGAAAATGGTGGAGTTTCACCAGTAGGGGACTTATATTGCTTGGCAATAGTCTTGTTTTACTGAGAGCCAGCTCATATATAGCAATGCAAAATATTACTGCATTCTTCAGGCTATATTAAAAACTCCTAGTAATTCCCTATTGTATGTCTGTGTTGACAGATGGGAGGAGTTTGAAGGATGACGATACGTTGGGCGGGCTTAACCTCGGAAAAGGGGCCACACTGTACTTCAAGGACCTGGGGCCTCAAGTTGGATGGTCTACAGTATGTTGGGTTTTGTATTTTTTATTGTCTTTAAAATGAATCATATTAAAAATGGAGTCAGGTATACATGTATATGTAATTGTATGTACCTTTTGCTTTCTAGAGCAGTACACACTTAGTAACGCTTTCTTTTTATGCTTCTTATATATATATATATGGGGAGCATCTAGTTGCCAGTTTGTCCTTCCGCACTTCGTACGGTCACACTTTTGTTACAGTTCCTCATAGCACCTTCAATACTTTACTGATCTCTTTCATATTTGGCATGTAGATACCTTGCATGGACCTCTACCTTTTGATGACGTTTGAGTTCACTGGAGTCAAGGTCACCAAGGCTAATAATAGACTTTTGTTACAGTTTCTCAATAGCACCTTCAATACTTTACCGATCTCTTACATATTTGGCATGTAGATACCTTGCATGGACCTCTACCTTTTGATGACGTTTGAGGTCACTGGGGTCAAGATCAAGGTCACCAAGGCTAATAATAGACGTTTGTTACAGTTTCTCATAGCACCTTCAATACTTCACCGATCTCTTTCATATTTGGCATGTAGATACCTTGCATGGACCTCTACCTTTTGATGAGGTTTGAGGTCACTGGGGTCAAGGTCAAGGTCACTGAGGCTAATATTAGATTTTCTCAAGGTCTCACTTATTTCCACACAATTAACCCATATATCGCGAAGCATCATTGCGGAGCATCCATCAGTTTTACTGATATCCTTGTTTAATCTTGGCATCCTCAATGTCTATTATTGGCATCTTGATACCTGAAAATGGTAAGCGTAGAATTCTGTTTAGTAAGCATAGTATTCCTTATGACTGAGGAATATTCAAACATAAGTATGTGTGTAAAATGTTTTATAATTGATTTCATTCCACTTCTTAAATGTTTTACGAAAAAAAAATTTATTTAATGGTCTGTGTAACCCCCAATTAATCATATTCATATCAGGAATCAATACAAAGCTGTTTAGCTCACCTGAGCATTGTGTGTTCACGGTGAGAATTAATCATATTCATATCAGGAATCAATACAAAGCTGTTTAGCTCACCTGAGCATTGTGTGTGCACGGTGAGATGTTGGGATACTGTGACGTCCATTGTCATAGCGTCTGTTTGTTGGAATCATGCCCCTGGGGTCAAAGCTTATTATTTTACGCTAGGATCACATTTGGTTTATTGCCATGTGGCAAAATTACTTTTCAAATCTGCAATGGTAAGGTCCCTGAGTTGTGATTTTTAGCATGTAACATCATAGAGTAGTCCTCTTCAAACTTTGTTCAAATTATGTTTTTGGGGTCAAATATGGCCATGATTCAGATGTAAAAAATTTAACAGAGCCTTTATTAGTCATATAAATTCATTTTTGTCTCTAAAAGGACAAGGCCATTTGATGTAATTTTTGTTATGTAACATTAGTGGTCCTCCAGCAATTTGTTTGCCCAATAGGAAAAAATACCGGTACCAGCCGAATTGTGAAAAGTACCTGTACCAGCCCAATTGTGAAAAGTACCCGTACCAGCCCAATTGGGAAAATTTATTGCGAAAAAAAAATTGAAATTGGGAAAATTTACATCTTGAAGTGTTCTGATTGGGACATTTGTGTATTGGCTTTTTTGCTAAAACAAATACTTTAAAACTGATAACTTACTATTTTCAAGATTATTTAAACTTAGGTTCAAGCCATAAAGCTGCATAGATAAATTAACTAAATGTTGCATTTAGTTTTTAAAAAAAACTTCCATCAGGATTTTTACTGACAGCAATTGAGAAAAAAGAAATTCCATTGGGAAAGTGTAGTTTTCCAGTACTTTATAAAGAAGGGAAAAAACGCTGTCCTCTACTAAATGTGTTCACATTATGCCTCTGCAGGTGTTCCTCACTGAGTATGCAGGTCCTCTGGTGATCTACCTGATCTTCTATGCTCGACCCACCATAATCTATGGTGAGCTGGCAGGATCCCCTAGGAAAACTGTCATCAAGTAAGTAGCCTTCCTTGAATATTCAAAAAATTTATAACTGTTGTTTTTTTAATTACTTTTGCCTAATGGAAGTAATTTTTTACTTTTTGACATTTAGTTGACAACTCAATGGAAATCCAATGTGTGGAAAAAATTGACTTTTATACTTACAAAAAACATTCCAAATACCTGGGCCAGTATTTACAAACCATTTTTTACATTTAAGTGTGTTATTTAAAGTGATAGTTTTTCAAAGTACACTTATGCTGACTCTAGCTAGTAATGTTACTGACTCTAGCTAGTAATGTTATATTATGCTGACTCTAGCTAGTAATGTTATATATGCTGACTCTAGCTAGTAATGTTATATATGCTGACTCTAGCTAGTAATGTTATATATGCTGACTCTAGCTAGTAATGTTATATATGCTGACTCTAGCTAGTAATGTTATATATGCTGACTCTAGCTAGTAATGTTATATATGCTGACTCTAGCTAGTAATGTTATATATGCTGACTCTAGCTAGTAATGTTATATATGCTGACTCTAGCTAGTAATGTTATATATGCTGACTCTAGCTAGTAATGTAATATATACTGACTCTAGCTAGTAATGTTATATATGCTGACTCTAGCTAGTAATGTTATATATGCTGACTCTAGCTAGTAATGTTAGTAAAATACATAAAAATCCATCAATTGCAAACCGATCAACCATATCTTACCTTTTAAACCCGCTATTTTCCACATAACAAACAATAACTATAGTAAATTGTGCGTAGAGTACCATGTGCTATTGTATGACGTCAACGGATGTCGCTTATATATCAACAGAGGCAAACAAAAAATGCATCGAATTAGGGCAGCATCGATTTGGGTCACTCAACGATATGCTGACTCTAGCTTGTAATCTTATATTTTAAGACATCATTCTTCATTAGAAAAAAGAAAAATGACATAATGCACATTGGTAGCATGAATTGTATCAAATTATATTTAAAGTATTTCTTAGTGTAAATATGTTCTTAATAAAAAATTACTTTCTTAAAATGGCATTTTTTGTCAAGGCGAATACTGTTAAAATTGTTCATTACACACTGGTTTATATACACAGAATGACATTGTTTGGTTTAATATAAGTAATAGAAAACCAACTCTGGACTCAATGGCAATAATAGTGACCAACCAGACTGTACATATCTTTCAGCCTTTGGGTTTGGCTCATCCATTCTGGTCACATTTATGGCATAGGGCACTCAACAAGTTATTTTAATTCTTGAGAAAAATCTGTAATTAATTGCTGCCTGTCTAATACTGCAGTTTAGCGGCCGTATGTTGGTCAGCCCACTATGCCAAGCGGCTTCTGGAGACTGTGTTTGTGCACCACTTCTCTCATGCCACCATGCCCATCATGAACATATTCAGGGTGAGTGCCTGCCTGTCTGTTTGGTCACAGTGCTTTTATGGGACCATGGGACATTTTGATTATGTTGTATACAACTGTCGAATCATGATTTAATGAGTTGCTGCTGGACTGCGGCAATAATATGAATCATCATATTTTTTGTACAATGGCACCTTTGCAAAAATATGTGAATCTAACTGTTTTCGATATTTACTTCATGACTGTTTAATATGACACAAAATAAAAAACCATTACCGGATATTATAACTACCATAAAAACAACAACAGAATATAATTTTGCCTATTAAGTTATGTTACAAACTTTTTATTAAGTATTTTCTAACTGTTAACAATTAGCTCTTATCCTTACTGGTCTGCCTAAAGAAGTAAACGGTATCAATACAGCTTGATTGCATTATGGTTTTACAGATGATGTCAAGTGTCAGCTAAGAACATAGTGTAATGTAACCCCCTCTGTGTTGTATCTGGATTTATCTGAATTGGGAAGAAAGTTACGATGTGTGCATAGATTATACGGATATTATTTTCTTTCATGCGTACGCCATATAACACTTTGTGAATAACATTCTCTACACCATATCACTTGTACCTATTTGGTTACCCACTTTGTGAATATCATTCTCTACACCATATCACATGTACCTATTTGTTTACCTACTTTGTGAATAACATTCTCTACACCTTATAACATATACCTATTTGGTTACCTACTTTGTGAACGACATTCTCTACACCATATAACATGTACAGTACCTATTTAGTTACGTACTTCGTGAACAACATTCTCTACACCATATAACATTTACCTATTTGATTACCTAATTCTAGAACAACATTCTCTACGCCATATAACATGTTCCTATTTGGTTACCAACTTTGTAAACAACATTCTCTACACCACATAACATGTTCCTATTTGGTTGCCTACTTTGGGAACAACATTCTCTACACCATATAACATGTTCCTATTTTGTTACCTACTTTGTGAACAACATTCTGTACACCATATAAAATGTTCCTTTCTGGTTACCTACTTTGTAAGCGACCCTTTCTACATTATATAAAATGTTCCTCTGTTTATATTTCAGAACTCTGCCTACTACTGGGGATTTGCCAGCCTGGTTGCCTACTTTGTGAACCACCCTCTCTACACCAGCCCCTCATTTGGTGACCTCCAGGTTTACGCTGGGCTAGGGATGTTTACCGTACGTGCCGACAGTGTTTTTATCAAACTTTAACAAAAAATATTGTTTATATATTTATCTGGGTAACGTGCTTACATTCTTTTCATGCTAGTCAGTAAGCATATAATATCTAGTAAGTAAAGTCATAGTTTTAAAGAAACATACAATGATGTCATTAAAATCTATAAGATACATGTAGTATAATTGTATTGAGTATAGCTAAGTTTTTATCTTGTTATTTGGTGGATAGGGGAACGGTACTCAGTAAGATATATCTGTTACATATCTTTATACAGGTATGAATTAATTAATTAATTTATTTATTTATATTGGGCTTAAGCTTTAGGCTCACTCGATATTAATTTACTGACCCTGTATCGCACTATATCACGCCATCTTCAAAATACTCTTCTCTCATTGGCTGTTTGACGTCACATGCTGACCCAATATATTCTATATGGTGTCAGTAGACTATATGGGCCAGTAATGTACTATTAATATCAGGCCATCTACAAAATACTCTTCTCTCATTGGCTGTTTGTCGTCACATGCTGACCCCATATAGGTATTCTATATGGTGTCAGTAGACTATATAAATATATTTTACATTCCTTTTATCAGGATTTTTTTAAGTTTTGTTATTGATATATAATGTTCTTGAATTTAATATTTTGGATAATACTAGATATCAAAAAAACATTGTTTGTCCTTGTTAATTTGATGAGATGGAAAGTAGATGGCATGGTATAATTGTTACAGGGTTAGTGACTGACCCGATACGGGATATACTGTTCTGTGGAAAATCATATTGGTCTCGCCCCGATATGGTTTTTCACAGAACCGTAAATCCCATATCAGGTCAGTAACTAACCCTGTAACAATTAGTACGTGGTCAGTCAGGAGCAGATCAAAACCTATGTAGTTTAAACCTATTTTTTTTATACTACACTTAGTATGCTTTCTGGGAAGAACCAGTAATTTCTTTTTAATTCCAGATAAATAATACCAATTTTACCAGAAATGTGTTTTAAATTAAAAAATATATATAGGGTTTGCTTTCAAAACAGATAAAAACATAAGTAAATGGTTTGAATGGTTTTCAGATTGCAGAGCTGGGCAACCTGTCCATCCACCTGGCATTCAGCAGTATGAGACCCAAAGGTAAGGTCTTGTTTGCTCTCTGGATGTTGGGCACATACTAGCAGGGATGGATAAATGAATGTTGTTTGTTACCTCTTCATATAATAGTTTTAAAGTGCCCACAGCAAAAGAAAGACCCATACATTTAGGATAGTACTACAAGTTTGCATAAAAGTGCGTATTTATTAGCATTCATGCATACCACAAACTTCTGGGAAGTCATGTTCTGGTTTTATGCGTCTGAAAGTTGATGTGTAATCTGTCCATGGATGGTTGGTTGGGTGGATGGAAGGTCTGTTCATCCTGATTTCATTTCAGCTCTGTAACATTCACATGCCCTTGAGGATTCTAATGCAATGCTGGATTATCTAACCAATTGACCAGGATTGTGTGAAAATCTCATGCTCCTAATCGAAAGCTCAAGGCCATAATTCCAGATCTAAGGTCATTAATTTTTGTTCCTGCTCTGTAATAGCAACATACGTAGGCAGAAATAGCATATATATATATATATATATATATATATATATATATATATATATATATATAATGTTGATTGGTGAAGTTCAAGGTCATAATGTACGGCCGATGGTCGTTTCTGCTATTATTATCTTTTTATATGCCTGTGAGGATTTTAAGATTTCTTTGGATTATAATTCCCCTGACCAGACATCAACAATGTGACAACATGCTTCTCTGTAAAATGCCAAGGTCACAATTCAAGATCAAAGGTCATGAATTTATTAATTTTTTCTCTTACACTTTGCTAATTTGTTTGAGGATGTTGAATTACTATGCCGCTGATTGCCATATGATGTGTCATGTATAGACCTTGCGCTCCTTTGTGAAAGGTCAAGGTCGCAAATTCAAGATAAAATGTATTGAATTTTAATTTTTATTTTTGAACTTGAAGCTGCATTAATGAAATTTATTTCATGTTTGTTACGTATTTTCATGTTGTTGAAAAACCTTAATACATGGAGAAAGAACACATCTGTACTGTTGACCACCAACCATTTTTTTGTGATTGCAGGAAGTACCGTGCGTAAGATCCCGTATCCGACCGGCAACCCGTTCACGTCTCTGTTCAACCTGGTGTCATGTCCCAACTATACATACGAGGCCCTGGCATGGATCGGCTTCTCTGTCATGACTCAGTGTCTACCAGGTAACGTATGCACCTCTCTCTGGGAAAACTGGGCTTAATGCATGTGCGTAAACACTTTACTCTTTTTATGTACTTTTTACTAAAGTAAGCCTGTGGTTAGCTAAAATTCATTGAAGGCGGAAACTGTAGTCCCAGATTAGCGGAAACTGTAGTCCCAGATTAGCGGAAACTGTAGTCCCAGATTAGCGGAAACTGTAGTCCCAGATTAGCGGAAACTGTAGTCCCAGATTAGCGGAAACTGTAGTGCCAGATTAGCGGAAACTGTAGTCCCAGATTAGCGGAAACTGTAGTCCCAGATTAGCAGAAACTGTAGTGCCAGATAAGCGGAAACTGTAGTCCCAGATTAGCGGAAACTGTAGTCCCAGATTAGCGGAAACTGTAGTGCCAGATTAGCGGAAACTGTAGTCCCAGATTAGCGGAAACTGTAGTCCCAGATTAGGGGAAACTGTAGTCCCAGATTAGCGGAAACTGTAGTCCCAGATTAGCGGAAACTGTAGTCCCAGATTAGCGGAAACTGTAGTCCCAGATTAGCGGAAACTGTAGTCCCAGATTAGCGAAAACTGTAGTCCCAGATTAGGGGAAACTGTAGTCCCAGATTAGCGGAAACTGTAGTCCCAGATTAGCGGAAACTGTAGTCCCAGATTAGCGGAAACTGTAGTGCCAGATTAGCGGAAACTGTAGTCCCAGATTATCCTTCAAAGGCTTATCAAGTACAACACTTGATGCATTAAGCGCCGTTTTCAGAGTGAAGATCAAATATTTGTTGATTTCAATGTAAGATTGTATGATAATTTGTTGTGCAACTTTAAATGACAATGACACAATAATACCTCTGATAATTTATGATAAAAGACAGTGTTATTAGATTACAAAACGTTTGTTCCGCCCACATTTGATATCAAGCAAAAATACTGATTATAATGTGACTCCCGCTATTTTTTGGAGCAATTAGCTAAAAATTAAACTTCCTATTGATCTGGGTCAGGGGTTTAAACATCATTAATGAATAAAGGAATTCATACTGTTTATCAAGCCAAAGACAAACTTCAAAGTATAAAAAAATATGTGAACAAATCCCTTGAAAACCCCAGAGAGATAAAATATATGATTTGTAAACTCTTTGTTGGAACCGAATTTTAAAGGCCTTTGCAAACAGTTTGGATCCAGATGAGACTCCACAGAACGTGGCGTCTCATCAGGATCCAAACTGTTAGCTATTCTATAGTATTCTTTTTTTTTAATCGAAGAAAATGCTAATTTTAGAAACTCAGCAGATGACATTTAAGCAGACGACAAATTTCCCAGCATGCAAAGTTTGTTTTTTATGTTCCAGCTGCCCTGTTTGCAGTGTGTGGCTTCTATCAAATGACAGTGTGGGCCATTGGCAAACACAAGAACTACAAGAGGGAGTTCTCCAACTATCCAAGGGGACGCAAGAGTATTGTCCCTTTCCTCATTTAAACATTAACCGCTCAGATACGCTTTTTCAGCCATTTGTAGTTCTTAGTGAAATCAAATAAAATTAATGACCTTTCTTACTAGAATCAGGTTTAAAACGGTTTATTTCCAACTCTTTTAACATACTTATGAGCAGCAAACTGCATAAAACTTGAACATACTTGCAGGCTGTTCTTTTTTCATACTCAAAGGCTGTTCTTGTTTTAATGTTGGTGGCATATAGCTATTTTCACTTTGCTTCTGAATTTGAAAGGGTTCAATTTCAACAGTCCACACTGTGTTGTGCATATTATGTTATATTTGAACTGTTATGTTTATAATTAATTGAATTAATCACTGTTAGTTTCTTGAATTGTTTGAGCAATATCATTATCAAGTATTTAAGATTGTTATGCAAACATGAAACATCTTTCTCCAATGAGTCGTAACTGGACGAGTTTTGTATTAGTGTATTCTGTTACAGACCAAGCATGATTGTAATTCATGGTTATTTGTTGTACATGTAATATGTTTGTGAAAAAAATCCTCTTGTGTTGATGATCTTTACATGTTAAACTTTGTACGTGTTTTTTCTGTTTCTTACAAATGTTTTAAATATTGCAAGAAGTCTGTATTGAGTCATTTAAGAGTGTTATACTCAGTGTGCCTATGAACGTTAGAGTTGTATTATGAAATTTTTTATTTGTTGTTAGCATGTGCATCAGTAGGATTAATGACACCAGTAGGATTTGAGAGAGGAGAGGAATGTCGGGGCACCCGTGCGTTTGGGCACATCAGTTTTGTTATAAGCTAATGTTAAATGGTATAAGACCTGAACTGTTTTAGTTATTACGGGTTTGCTTTCAAGAGAGAAATACCATTTTATAACTAAAATTACATACTAGTGTTTTTTAACTCCATCGACAGTTACCGGTAAATCTCTAAAACATGTGGTTAACTGATACTTAATAATTGTCCGTCTTTTTTCTGTAATTTTATAATTTGTATCTCTTCTATGAAATAAAAAAAGCACTGAGTTAATGTTTTTATCTACTGCAATGTAACTACACAAGAGATTGATAGTAACAAATACGCAATTTGTTTCTGTACAGTGTTACGGTGCAAAAGCTGTCCGCTGTAAGATTTGGAGATCAAAAGTTTTGTACAAACAAAGATACCTTTGCCAAAGATTCAATTCACAAGTTCTGCCTTAGAAACAAACTGAAATGTATGAACTAGCTAAATATATCACACAATCAAATTACTATTGCGTTACATTTTAACATAATTGATTGACAGTTACTAACTCGCTAAACCTGGGCGCCATGGCCTCAAACTGCGCCATTCATCGCGTTACAAACTATATAAGCAAGTTTTTGTAAAATGAACTGTTGTTCTTTCATGGGTCCCATATCTTCTGCATCACAATTATTCATCTGAAGAGCCACAAATGCACATGACTACCTGGGCACATTATGGTCTCATTAGCCACCGAGCTCTGGTTTCCTTCTAAAATATTTGGCGAATACTCAGGCAGCCAGGGTAAATGTGGACCTACTTTGTCTAAATATAATGTTCACCCCTGGAAGATCTTAGGGGCAGGTAAGTACTAAAAGTTGTGAAGACGTGGAGATGACCTGTAAATAAACTTATCCACACACAAGAACTGTTGCATGAGTCTAGTTAGCTCGGTGGTTGGTACGCAGGCTTCTTGCTTAGTTGAACCGGGTTCAATTCCTTTTCCCCTCACATGTGAGCTTTTAAATGGTCACCATACCGCCGGACAGGCGGGGTTTCCTATAGGAACTCCGGCCCCCACCCCACACATGCATACCGGTATTACTAACCTACAGAGGTACACAGACCGAGGTATGTGTGGTGTGTGTCCGTCTGTCTGTTAGTATACATCCGAGGTCCAAACACCGATATACAGACAACATAAAACAACTTCCGAAGTACCCACCCTTACCGAGGTACACCGTCAGAACAATGTTATTTCGAGGTATCACCCCCCCCCCCCCCCCCCCATAGAACACACTATATGTCTTTTGACGCTTTTTACGAGATACACATACCAAGGTAATGGGAAAAAGTAGCTCGGTAGTTTTTGGTACCTCAGTAAGTGCGTGTGTTTTACAATGAATTACCTCGGTGTGTTAGGAAAGCCAACGCTCACAGCACACAATACCAGACATAATACAAGAGATTGCCAAGCAATGTGGTCACCTACCGGTGAAACTCCACCATTGTCAGTAAAAAATATATATATTTGTTGCCATAGCAACCAGAATTTTTGCATAGGAACAAAATGAAATGACGTGCATAATCTCCATATTGCCATCTATCATTGTTTCAAGTGTCATAAAAAAAATATTTAGAACTTTAAAAGTTATCGCAGGATCCAGAAAAGTGTGACTGACTTACAGACAGACATACAGACGGAGTGCAAACCATAAGTCCCCTCCGGTTTCACCGGTAGGGGACAATAATAGCTTTTCAGTATACAAATAAATAGCTTGAAATTGCCACTATATTACGTATTTCGTTGCAACTTTTGTTAGTCTTGTATATAGGTCTAAGTTCTTGGTTCCGGGTTCTCACATAATGCGTCCTCAGTCGCGGAAGTACCTCATAAACTTCTTAATATACACACACAAAGAACTGTAACTCTCATAAGACAAAAGAGAGTTTTTGATATGCCGAGCAATTATTAGGTGTTCATACACACACAAAGAACTGTAACTCTCATAAGACAAAAGAGAGTCTTTGATATGCCGAGCAATTATTAGGTGTTCATACACACACAAAGAACTGTAACTCTCATAAGACAAAAGAGAGTCTTTGATATGCCGAGCAATTATTAGGTGTTCATACACACACAAAGAACTGTAACTCTCATAAGACAAAAGAGAGTCTTTGTTATGCCGAGCAATTATTAGGTGTTCATACACACACAAAGAACTGTAACTCTCATAAGACAAAAGAGAGTCTTTGTTATGCCGAGCAATTATTAGGTGTTCATACACACACAAAGAACTGTAACTCTCATAAGACAAAAGAGAGTTTTTGATATGCCGAGCAATTATTAGGTGTTCATACACACACAAAGAACTGTAACTCTCATAAGACAAAAGAGAGTCTTTGATATGCCGAGCAATTATTAGGTGTTCATACACACACAAAGAACTGTAACTCTCATGAGACAAAAGAGAGTCTTTGTTATGCCGAGCAATTATTAGGTGTTCATACACACACAAAGAACTGTAACTCTCATAAGACAAAAGAGAGTCTTTGTTATGCCGAGCAATTATTAGGTGTTCATACACACACAAAGAACTGTAACTCTCATAAGACAAAAGAGAGTCTTTGTTATGCCGAGCAATTATTAGGTGTTCATACACACACAAAGAACTGTAACTCTCATACGACAAAAGAGAGTCTTTGTTATGCCGAGAAATTATTAGGTGTTCATGCACACACAAAGAACTGTAACTCTCATAAGACAAAAGAGAGTCTTTGTTATGCCGAGCAATTATTAGGTGTTCATACACACACAAAGAACTGTAACTCTCATAAGACAAAAGAGAGTCTTTGTTATGCCGAGAAATTATTAGGTGTTCATACACACACAAAGAACTGTAACTCTGATAAGACAAAAGAGAGTCTTTGTTATGCCGAGCAATTATTAGGTGTTCATACACACACAAAGAACTGTAACTCTGATAAGACAAAAGAGAGTCTTTGTTATGCCGAGCAATTATTAGGTGTTCATACACACACAAAGAACTGTAACTCTGATAAGACAAAAGAGAGTCTTTGTTATGCCGAGCAATTATTAGGTGTTCATACACATTTTGTTGAGTGATAAGAAGGTCGTGGTTCAAACTGTTGAATTTTTAGTGGCCATTGTTTAACAGGTGTGAGGTAATAACAGAAATTATACATAATAACACGTATTCAAAAATGCATTACACGCAATAAAATACGTAGTTCAGTTATAAAAAAGAAACATTAATGTATAATTATACAAACACAAAGCTATATACAAGACTACGTTAATTAAGATAATATCATTAATAACTAAATGCAACTGGCAAGATTAGTTGAAGATAAGCCCATTATACACAAAAAATAAACCTGAATATAACAGCATATATGCTCTATCGATGCAATTGATGATGTGAGAAAGACATTAATATGTCCATAGTATATCATTGACATATTAAAATGTTTGAAATATACATGGCGCTTAGCTCATTGTCAATTGATTTTTAAATATTCTGTAGATTGTCAGTAGCATTCATGATCATTTCTGTATAATTCTGATTCAGTAAAAGGGAGAGAATCTTAATATAGATATAATAATCATCCTTTCAAAAACAGTCCAATTTTACATGTTCTACATTATTAGAGTAATGTGCGTGTCACTGATTCATAACACATACTCACAAATAAATCACACTCTGGACGAGTTATAGTGTTTGTTTGATTTTAAACAAGATGACTATTATACAAGTGACTCTTTTTTATTATTTTTATATATAATGTCCCTTTTCACATTGAAAAGGTTTCTTTCGCGTTCACGCAAACTGTTACTTTGACTAGTTGTAAATGTTTGCCGCGGCATAGTCGAAATGGTGTCCGCAAATCGACTGGGAGATCATGGGTTCGATCCCAATCGTGAGATTGTTCATTAGATCTCCCCCGAAATACACAAAGTACTGGCTCTACCCAGAAAACGGACTCAATATTGTTTCAATAAGCCTTCGGCTTTCGATGCAATCCAGCTAAAATAAATACCAGGTAGGTTTTCAATAAACTAGTTTGTAGACTTCTAGAGACTGTTCCGTGGTAAGAACGATAATCCGGTCCTTCTTCCGGTAGCAGACGCAGTGTGGGAACACCGGACGGCTCTCGTCATGGGGAAGCCCATCCTTGTACTTCCCGTTGGCTCCTACCTTGTGGACCCTTTGCGCGCCGAAGAAACTCGTCACGTGCAGGTCCTTATTTTCGTCCATGGCAATCCCGTTGGGATTTTGCATTCCGGCGTACGCGAATATCAGCTCATCTTCGTTGTTTATGCAGAAAACTGTGTTGAGTTTATAATCCGAGACTAGAAGAAACATGTCATCGTAAGTTACATTGAGATATTTCGGCTCAACAAAAAACGCGCTTCCGTTCGGATCGTACACGATGGCGCGTCTGAATGTGCCGTCGTATTCGTGGACGTGGACTTGGTATTCCGGCGGTTTCGGCCACACGTTGGTCGGAGTGGCAACCTTGACACTGACCGCTATCCCGCCGTCAAAGCACGTGATACCCCAGCAGAAGCCCTCCGTCCGAAACGAACCCGTGTCTTCAAGATTTGTCTTGTTGCCAACAGTGACAAGAGAGATCCGATGTACCTGTTTAGTGTAGGGGACAGTTGCCAGTATGGTGTTTGCACTGTCCTTTGCTTCACACACGTCCCAAGGCGCGCTAGAGAATTCCATGTTACTCGTGTACTTAAACTGCGAGTCGAACAGTTTCAACGAGTTGTTATGGTAGTCAGTAGCAACTAGGAACCCGTTGCTAAGGAACGTAGCTCCTCTGATTTTAGATTCCTTCTCGATCTGCAACCGTGCATTGTGGCTGCTCATGAAATTTGCGTACGTGGATTTCGGCTTCCGTTGGATTTCGTCCTTGGCTGCATTCTTGTCCCTTAGTCTTTGGCTTTCGGAGTAAGCTGTCGTTGACTGCCCACAACCCATTGTTCACTACTGTTGAAGTACTACCCTGGCTCCATTAACAGGTTTTAATGTCTTGATCAGGCAACTAAAACAACATCGAAGAAGATTTTAAATCTCTACATATGTCTGAAATATCTTAGAAAAGGTGCTCGAAAATTTGATAGTGAAATAGTTTTTGATTTACAGTTATTTTTCTGCTAGTATACGCTAACTGGGAAATCTGTTGATGCGGGATTAAAACGCAATGGCGTTAATTCGAGTGCTTTACTTTGCAATAATCAAAACGACATAATTTTATTCGTTTGTCGAAAAAAAACTATTATGCGAAACTTATTTCGATTCAAACATGACCTGTATTTTGCACAAGCATTGGTGCTGATTTCTGTCATTTCGTTCCGGAGCGTTGGCGGGTTTGAAATTCGCCTACACTGGTTATAGTGCCTGGAAACGGACTCGAGAGCATTGCAATAAGCCTAAGGCTTTCGATACAATCGAGATAAAATAAATAGGTTTAAACTAGACTAATCAGACACATTTAATTCGATTTAATCATACATCTAACCATATTTTACGTAAATAGTCTGAACAGATTCCAGGAACTCCGCGTTATGCAAACATAAGTATTATCGACGTAATCAGTAAAATCAGCGTCATCATTTTCGACATAATCATCAATGGCATCACTATAATCATCAATGGCATCACTATAATTATCAATGGCATCACTATAATCATCAATGGCATCACTATAATCATCAATGGCATCACTATAATCATCATGATTATCATCGTTGTCAAAAAATCATGCTATATAAATATTAGGACACGCGTTTCGATAACTTCTTCTTGACCGATGTATTGTCTTATTGCCTTTAACATAATTGATGCGAGTCAATTTGTATACCGGTGAGTAAGTCATCGAAACTCAGAAGTTGTGAACTTGAATACATTTCAAACAAAGTGAGGCTCGCTCTTGAAAAATGAGGTTTAATGCATGTGCGAAAACTGTCGTCCCAGATAGGCCTGTGCAGTCCGCTTAGGCTTATCAGGGACGACACTTTCCGCCTAAACAAAGCTAACAAGAAGCTTTCTTTACATGAAAAAGACAACAAAAGCGAAAAGTGCCGTCCCTGAAAAGAATGCCCTGAGTAGCCTGTGCGTAGTGCTCAAGCTAATCAGGGACAACACTTTACGCACATGAATTAAGACCTGTTTACCAGAGCGAGACTAAATTTCAACAACAAATCTGACCATGTTCATCGCATTGACCGATGTAAATCACATGAAAACCCGTCAATACGATCATAATTAACGTGAACCTACTGAAGACATACGTACCGAAATATAAGGTTCCGACTAGTCCAAACTTCGTGACATAAACAAATTCAAAATAAACCAATTTAATGTGTTTATAATGTTATTTCGGTGTGTGACAAATTTACCAATAGTTCAATATAGATAATCAGTGATTTGCATGTAAACAGGGTGTTTAATAGTAAAGAGTCGAATCACGTGATGTAAACTATGCGTGGACGTACATGTACATTCGTGCGGAATCGATTATCGATTAGGTTTATTCACCACTCGTCCCGTTTATCAACGTTTAAGGCATTCGTACATAGTCGATGCTATCATATGTCTGGTCCAAATGAATTGTACAATCACATCTGTTTACGACGTAAACCAATTATGCTTTTCGCATTACAATTCAGTTCAAATGGTTAAGGTTGTGCAAAAACTAGTATTCAGTAACACTAGCAGTGATTCGTTAAGATATATTTGAGCTGTAGTCTATGAGAATGAGGTTTAATGCATGTGCGTCAAGTGTTGTCACAGATTAGCCTGTGCAGTCCGAACAGGCTAATCAGGGAAGACACTTTCCGCTCTTCTCATATTTTTCGTTTAAAGGAAGTCTCTTTTTAGCAAAAATCTAGTTTATGCGGAAAGTGTCGTCCCTGATAAGCCTGTGCGGACTACACAGGCTAATCTGGGACGACACTTTACGCACATGCATGAAACCCCCTTTTCAAAGAGCACGGCTTATTTCTTTAACATATTTTAAATTGAAATATCGGTAATATTTGAATTTCCATTTATTAAAGAATGTACCCGTGGAGCCGGCTTTGATCACATAGTTCTAATCAATATTTCACAAACAAATATCTGCTATGAAAAATAATGAAAACAAGCGATGTGTTTGTGAAACACTATGTCTCCATTTATTTGACATTTGCCTTAAAGGATAACCTTGACCTTTCACCGCTCAAAATGTGCAGCTCCATGAGATACACATGCATGCCAAATATCAAGCTGATATCTTCAATATTGCAAGTGTACATTACATGAGCGATTTTGACCCATATATTTGACCTTTGACCTTGAAGGATGACCTTGACCTTTCACCACTCAAAATGTGCAGCTCCATGAGATACACATGCATGCCAAATATAAAGTTGCTAAAGTTATGGCAAATGTTAAAGTTTGCCCAAACAAACCAACCAACCAACCAACCAACAAACCAACAGACAGGGCAAAAACAATATGTCCCCCACTATAGTGGTGGGGGACATAAAAAGGATTTTAATCAACTTGTTTCGCGAATGAAGTATTTGAATTAAAACTAACGTCATAAGTATATCTTTGCATAAATTTACAACACAGCATTTCAAGTGAGGTAACTATAGGAGCCACATGACTTTCCCGTGCAACAGTTGTCGTCCTTCAAATCTGGCGGTTTAATCAAGACCTGAAAGATACATTATACCAGAGCAGAAAAGGGGGTTTCATGCATGTGCGTAAACTGTCGTCCCAGTTTAGCATGCGCATTCCGCACATGCTGCAATTAAATAAGTTCGCTAAATATCGCAATATAATAGGTTCAAATAAGCAGTGATAGTAGAGTCGCACACTTAATGTTACTGACAGTCTGTTGTAGTCGCGACCAACCCTTACCCTACCATGTGTTTTTTCTTGTACTTAAATGTTCGAAAATGCACATCGATTTTTACTTTCTAAAATATGCATGTGAAGGACAAAAAAAGAAATATATTTTACGTAATAACGAAATTTACTGATTTTCACGTGTTTGTCGGGATAATGTTTTGGAAAAAAAGATACGATATGTAAACATATCAAATCGAGTACCTGTAAGAACAAAGCCACGAAACGTTTAATTTTACAAATCAGTCAATCTTTTGCTAAAACTCTAAAAATATGCAACGTGCATTTTCAGCTGTCTCTTTTTAACAATAAGATATTTCAACGAAACTATTTAAATGTATAATATATTGGAAAAGTATTTGTATTTTACCCTGTTGTTGACAGTTAGTTAAAGGATCATTCAGCAACTAAAATACTGTTGTTTAACTTGTATTTGATTTACTGAATACGCGAATCGATTACCGCACCATCAGGAAAACCGTCTGCTGTAAGTTTATTACACTTTATTACGGGTGTACCTCACACTTCTGTGTGCAAATTCAATAACAATACATCTATAATACATACACGGCGTTTAAATATTTCATATCGACTTTTGCTTATTACATTTGGTAGCAGACTACATTTGGAAACGCGCGGGATATATAACTATCGTCGTTAAGGCAAACCAGTTATTCCGTCTGAAAAGCCGCAACCGCGAATTTCCATTCATTGATTGTAAAGAGATTAGAAAACATTTAAAAGAATACTCAATCAAGGCGTATGTGTTTAAATCGCGTGGAGATTTAACATTATCGAAATTAATCAACCAGCTTTATACTTACCAGCCGCTATCGGACGGAAAATATTAATACATGTAACAATAATCTTAAAACTCAAACACAACGGATTAAAGTTTCGGCGACACAAGCGTTAAATACAATTTAGTTTTTGGGGATTTCTTAAACGGTTCTTATTTTTTCGATATAAGAATAAACGTTACAACAGTATTATAAAAATGTCGATGGACTTTAGAAAAACTACATACAGACCGACGCGGACTGACAATCGTTTTCGGTGAGTAAAATATTTGTTTGGTCTGCATAAACGTATGTAGGAAATGTTTACTGCAATGCAATGTCAAATATTCGATATCGTAGTTTTTTTATATGCTATACTTTAGATATATAGGTTAACCTTCCCACCGCTTTATACATGCAATTATTGTACAAATTGGTTGTATATCGGTCGGCCAATCTATTGTATTATTTATAAGCTATCTTTTTGTCGTCTGATTGTCCCGATTGTTTTGTGAATGAAAGCGATTCAATAGTTCGTTTATTTCTATCTACATAAGGCTTATCTTGATTAAGCAGTTAATATTGTCTGTAAGACATGCTCAATAGGCGTCGCTTCGATATAGATAAGTTATCAAAAATGCGTTTGCAGAAGAAATAAAATATAGTGATTCACGCGATGAACGAAAATGAAAAAACTTAGATGAGGTTGCTAAATGTGACTAATTATTTATAGATATTAATATTATAAAAATGTCGGAAAGATGCGACCGACGTTGTACATAGAAATACTTTAAATAGACTTATTTCTAATCTAAAAAGTCATTACCATTACATTGTATGTTATTCCAGTATATTGGTCTTACATTCCGCTTCCCTGTCAACAACTTATCTTTTCTCAATGCTGCAATAGTGCTCCGGATACCCATCTATGAAAATATTGTCATGTGTTTCGAGAATGCGCCCCCCTCCCCCCCCCCCCCCACACACACACACAATAACTTAGACTCAAGTCTATTGTGTCGCCAGCCTCGTTGATACACGATCACGTCCGCTTCCAGGGTATAATGTGTACTTTGTGTAGTGTTAGAAACTGAGCATCGGTCTGAGAAAACAGAGAAATGCACGTGCGTAAAGTGTCGTCCCAGATTAGACGGTGCAGTCCGCACAGGCCAATTATAAATAAGGTACGCCACTTTCCGCTTTGATAGAATTTTTTCGTCAAAGGGAAGTCCCGTCTAAACAAAAATCCAGACTAGGCAGAAAGTGTCGTCCCTGAACATTCGCGGACTGCACGGGCTAATTTGAAATTACACGTAACGCAAAAGCATTAAGCACCTTGTCCCAAAACGCGGCTCAATTACATGTTGGCCTTCCTGAACATATCCGTAGCATGTAGTTAAAGGAACCCCTTCGGAAGTACATCATATAAATCATATAATGTACTAGACTATCTTAAACCGCACAGCTGTTTCGTTTCGCAAAGTATACATTTGTGCCAATAATGACACATTTTTCCAATGTTTTTTTGGTTGCTATAAAGTGTTTGCCATTATATGTTTATAGTTCTTTATTTTCCCTTGTATGTTCGTATGCATTTTTCAAAATATATAGTTGTTTTATGTTACTGAAGACCGCATTGTAAAAAATAAATTATTTCTTAATGCGAATTCTTCATGAAATAAACTTATTATTATTATATGATTATTATGATATGTTTCTTCGTTTATTCTACCTTGGTTTTTTATTAACACTAGTCTCGATACAAGAATTTAGTTAAATATTATAACACCTGACATTTCGACATAAAATGACCATTCTTATCCACGTGACACCACAAGGCATTGCGTTACCACGTTACCTGATTGCACAACTTGACCTGGTACCACATTTAAGTACCCCGGGTACTCTTAAGTATACTACAATCTAGCCCGGGTACGGAATATATGCTGCAGAGCGACGGTCATTTTTCGGGGTACTGTTAAGTATATTGTCCGAACTCGGTGAACTCTGTAGTATACTTAAGAGTAACCGGGGTAGTTTAAAGTAGTACCGTTAACTACAATGACCAATTAAGTGCTGCATCACCGTTCCTTACGTAACGACACGAGGTATTTCTGCACTACGGGTAAAATTTCGGACAAGTCGATGCACACGCATGAAAATATACAAGACAATTGAGTCGTAGACAGAACAAACACTGTGCAGGGGCATCAAATGCAACGAGCAAATACAAGACACAGACATACATGCTTTAAATAAACAAAAGACAGTTGCAATCGGCTTTTGACGGTGTCACATTTTGGGTAATTTTGTTCAATCATCAGGCATTTTTAGTGAACTTGATTTCTTTGTGTCATGATTCTTTTGCCATGTAATCCTCCTTCAAAATCAGCATTACAATTAGATTAAAGTTTGTATATGACAAACTATACACTATACTTAAAAAAACAGTATGCATCAACGGAAAACCTATTCATTCTATCAAGAGAACTAGTAAAGGACCAATTTTAACGGGTCAGTTACCATGCCAACTCACCGTCTAAGTTCGTCTCCACAGATTGGCTGACGTTCCATTAACAAACATACATACCGGTAATCATATAACTGATCTAACATTCGTCTGTACAATGTGTCTACTATGGCCCCCAACTTAGTAATTTTATATTACAATCATTGCACCAAAATAAAAATTATTGTATTCATTATAAGTTATAACGCAACAATTATACATTTTTAAATATGTAATTTTCCATATTTATAATTATTTTATACTATTATGACATACAAGCAAAAAAAGTTAAGCCCGTAGTTTGGTGAGTGATTTATAGCAAATCTTTCTTGCGTGTTGGTGTGTTTGAAGGTAGCCGAATGGACAGCAAGCCAGAAGGAAAAAGGGGCAAATCATGTCTTAGTTGTCGCACCGGCGCCCTTTTTGTCTTTTAGGAGGGTAGCATACTTGTCGTCGTTCTGGCGGGATTACAGGTCACCACCACGACCACTAGCCAGAACTACAGATGTTTATTATATATTTTTTCTTTGGTTTGTATGAACATACCAGAGATTTAAAAACAATATATCATTGTTTCAAAGAATGAAAAATTACAGTGAAAATTATCGATTGAAATTAATCGATAGTTCTCACTGTTTTACTGTGAAATGACGTGTGTGTTTTTACGTCATTATACTATTATTCCAGCGGAATTCCTCCACTGAACTCTTACAATTTAAATAAACGACAAGAAAGAGCATCAAGTAAAAAGAAATGTATTGGTTTTTGGTAGATCATCGACTTTGTGTTCACTTGTGATCATATAATTTACATAGTTTCACTCGTGGCTGCTGCAGTAATTAAAAACAAAGGGTTATAACTTTCGCCTATATAATTTCTTATTATGTCTGCTAGTTGATCAGCACATACAAATATGGCTGACAAACCAACTAAAGGCGGTCATCTGAATACAGCAGCAATTTTGAAAAATTCCCTCGAATGGCTGCTGTCCACAGGTTAGACTGTATATATATGACAACAGAACATCATAGCGACGAAGATCAAATCTAATTACAAAGAACAAAAACAAATCATACTCTAAACTAAACTCATTGTTTGCGTTATGTTTTGATTAATGTTCACCTATACAATTAAACATATCCGGGTGGTTGTGCGATTATTGACAAAATTACCTAAATGCGATTACCAACGGGTTGAACAGTTCAATAAACATTTTACTGCGGCTTTATTCCTACCTTGTACAATGGTCTCCTGTCAACGTCAAAGATAGGCGCGCAATATTAAGTAGGGGTTTAATTTAAGAGGGTGCAAAGCATTGCATTGAAAGTTAATACCAAGAAGAATGTATAAGCAATCGTGTCCAGTCGTATAAATACATTTGTATTTGTGTATACACGAATTCGTTGATTTACCCTTCCAAAATTCACATACTAGTATGTGTTATATAATAATATTGAAATTATGCACTTACTTGTTTGTGAATATATACGAGCCTCGCTCTATGAAAACGGGGCTTAAAGCATGTGCGTAAACGGTCGTCCCAGATTAGCCTTTGCCATTTCAAAGACGACACTTCGCGCTTTTATGGTATTTTTCGTTTAAAACAAGTCTCAAGTTTCGGCGCAAAGTGTCGTCCCTGTTAAGCCTGTTCGGACTGCACAGGCCAATCTGGGACGAAACTTAACGCACATTCATATTTGTGCTAAATCCATCGCTGCGTGTATGTATCCCTTTAATTAAATTCGTAAATTGATTTTGAAAATTATTAATCATGATAATATACATAAATACCTGATATAAATTGATTATGCACGAACAACTTCTTTTGTTTCCTATGATTACAATTTCTGAGTGTATTGAAGCCATTATACAACTCGCCTGAACCTTCTTCGCACAAAACCCATCACGCAAACCCGACAAAACAAACCCCATCACGCAAACAACTACACACCAAGTCTCTCACGCACGCAAAACCTATCATAAAAACATCACGTAGATCCCATCACACAAATCCATGAGAACCACTTCACGCATACCATATCACACAAACCCTATCACGCAAACCGCACATCCCACAAACCCCATCACGCAAACCTCATCACGCAAACCCCATCAAGCACACCCGGAAACACAAACCCCATCACGCACACCCCATCACGCACACCCCATCACGCAAACGCCATCACACAAACCCCATCACGCAAACCCCATCACAAAACCCCATCACGTACACCCCTGCACGCAAACCCCATCACGTGCAGCCCGACACACAAACCATATCATACAAACCCCGTCCGTTTATTTAATTAACTGAACGCTTCATTGATAAGTCTCAATAAGGTCATTTGTCAACTCTAGTTGCTGTTGATTTCTTCTAGAACCAGTTACTCGCTGATGTCACAGTGGATGAACCGGAAAGGGTCCGGCCAGGCATACCGGAAGGAGCCTCTTCCACAGACCTTCCAGCTCGCCATGCAGGGCAATGCAGCCTTTCCGAAACGCAACCCCGTTTTCTCTGCGGGGTCACAAGGTAAACACTGATGTATGTGACAAATGTAAATACATACTGTGTTCAGGCTCAGTGTGTAATTTCCAATACTTACATTTCTTTTTGCCCGTATTAAATAATAATCGAACATTTGTTTCTGAAAATTTAAATTTATTATTTTAAGAAATAAACATAATAAGACGCAGGCTCGGCTAATTCTATAAACTAGTGACACAGCGTCCATTAGACAAGTAATTACGAGGTACTAGTAATACTTATGTTTGAGTGTCTGTTCGTCTATACATATGGGCATTCGGAGACGGGGCCGTGCAGGTAAAAACTCAGTTATCATCTTTCCATTGTGTTATATTTATGACAAAGAAACCGATAATCACTTTATGAAAGCTTATTTGAAATATTGCGCAAACTACTTGCTAGTGGTTTACCAAATAATCTAAATAATTGTCTATAAATTTTATCCACGAAAAATAGAGCTATTAATAATTATATGTACTCCAAGGTGACGGGTGTTTGGCTATACCACCGGTTTAAACCCCCGATGTTTAGCACTGACCGTTCAAGATGGTGAACTAAGGTCTATAACTTTTGTGTTTGAAGTGTGTTGCGCCAGACAATTTCGCGATTGGTCACTTGATTTAGATAAAGCACAACGTGCTCAAATAAGATGTCTCACCTGTTAATGCTTTTTACGTTTCACTGTGGTTATTCTTTAATACACCCAAATGAGTGACATGGGCATATTTCTTAATTTAATTGAGCCTCTTTATGGGAACACGGGGGTTAATTCCTATTTGCCAATCATGCTAATCAGGAACGACACTTAACGCTTTTATGGATATTTTCGTTAAAATAAGTCTCTTTTAAACGAAAATCCAGTCCTGGCGGAAAGTGTCCTTCCTGATTAGCCTGTGTGGAAAGCACACGCTAATGTAGGAAGACACTAAGCACATGTATTAAACCCCGTTTTCCCAGAGCGCTACTTAATTATTATTCTATATTTCAGATCGCTATGAGCCCGGCCGCTACATGCAGCAGTACAAGGGCATGTCACAGTCCATGGACAACTTGGCCTCTACAGAGGCACAACAGATGGACCCTCTCGTCGCCAACGTCACCGCCAGAAACGCTGCCGTAAGTCACGTGCGTTCTATCAGTCACCATCGCAAACGTGGATGCTAAATTGATTTGTAGAATCAAATGTTTGTAAACTGCTTCTTTACAATATATAAAATTCCAGCATTAGTTGTAATTGTTAAATTGTATTGATAGGGGTATTCTGGAAGAATGATTTAATTGCTGCGATATTAATATGTTGATCTTCAATGAACGTATTTGTGCGTCTACTAACGGCTTTTTATGGTCAGCTGCTCGCGCGCATAAGTAACCATTGACGTCAAAATTATATTATCTGCTTCACATCGGGTATTAAGAGACTCATAGTTGTCTCGGAAATGTGGCGTCTACTGTTTCTACCCGCATTCCACGTTACACGACTGTTGGGGGCGGTGGCCATATATCTTACCACCAACACAACTACTCGGGGCGATGACCATATATCTTTTCCGTGTTCCAAGTAACACGAATGCTGGGGTCCATATGCATTTAGCAGAGCATTCCGAGGCACTCGGTAAAATTGTACTCGCACAAATACAGATACCCGCTTAAGTGTCCGCTTGTACATGGATATGCAAGGAATCATTCAGTATCATAGTTAACGTCATAAACCGAATTACCTTAAACTGATTTAAGAAAGGATTAAAATGCCGCAATATGTCCGCAATCTAAAACTCCCAAGTAGGCGATAAGGTGAAAACAAAGGTGTGATCACATCCAAGCTAAAGTTTCTATATTACCGGTAATCAAAAGTGTTGCCTGTTTCATTCATAATATTTTCTTGTTCTAACATAACACGTTTAATGATGACTAAATGTTGTTCTTATTTAAAAAAAAACATTACTAAGTTTGCAATCCCGGTCACACTACGGGACACCCCATTTTGGAACTCGCTTACCAGTAAATAGATCGTTGGATGACAGAAGTTACTTCCTGTTGCCGGAAGAAGTCACATATCCCCTCCTAATCCCACTGCGGTCCATTAACCTTATAATATATGTGTGTAGTCCTATATATCACAGGCCTTAAATGTATATGTCAAATATTACTTTTACGACATTATGCGAAATACATACATAATTAATTTTTATGAACAAAATATATGTCGAAGTTGATTTTGTATTAACCCATTCATGCCTAGCGTCCTGAAAAAAGGACATGGCAAACAGCGTAAACCCAGATAAGACGCCGCATGATGCGGCGTCTCATCTGGGTCTACGCTGTTTGCTTAAAGGAATTTCTGTAAGAATTGTTCTAAATATAGAAATAAATTTACTAGACATCCCTAATTTTGGAAATAAATTTATCCAACTTAGAAGGATGGGAGAGTTCACTAGGCATAAATGGGTTAATCTGCTTGTTCGACACTTCTTGTGATGTTCACATACATGTATTCTAGAAAGGTATATTAACATGGCCCTAGGGATATTGTGTTAAGTTGTTTCTATTCTTGACTCCCGTGTGTCCTTGCCTGTAGGTGGATGAAAGTGTTCCGGTGCATCTCCGCTTCAACGAGCGGGCCGGATATGACGATTTCCACAAGAATTTCCAGCAGGTCAGCCAACAGTTCCCCACATCGAGCTATCCGGATTTCGGACCACCAAGGTAGGAAGGTTACAGTTAATTTCTTAATCATTGTAACTGAATAAGTTTTCCCTTTTGAGCATTCCATTGTATGCCTGCAATTTGGCTTAGATCGTCTGATCCCCTTGCTCATGCCCTGTTTTGGTCCTGCTTCCAAAAAGCAGGTTTCGAACTACAGTCTCCAGACCACCATTCATCAGACGGACAACACTACACGTTTGTGACCCGAATCTACTTGGCGCATGTTGAAAAACACACGAATATCATAACGAGTTTCTTGTGCAACTACAATGTTTAATAATTCATTCAAAACTGTAAACATTATATGCGTTTTAATGTGTGTTTTATTGTCATGTAACGTCGGTTAGTCTTCTGTTACTTTCAGTCATTTAAGGTTAGTGAACTTTCTAAACACTTTCACACCTTCAGTAATATTTCGTCAGTTTACTTTCTCTTACTTTCAGTAATATTACGTGAATTAACATTCTTAGTTAACATGCTCATACTTTCAGTCATATGACGTCAGTTAACCTTCTCATACTATTCCCGGGCAAGCTTAGCATACCTAAGCGGTTAAAATTGCACAATGTAACGGTAGGCAGTGGTTGACCTGTACTGAGTAAACCGTGTTACGGTAGGCAGCGGTAAATCAGTATAAAGTGCACCATGTTACGGTAGGCAGCGAATAACCAGTACCAAGTGCACAATGTTACGTTAGGCAGCGGTTAACCAGTAATAAGTGCACAATGTAACGGTTGACAGCGGTTAACCAGTGATAAGTGCACAATTTAACGGTAGACAGCGGTTAACCAGTACTAGTGCACAATGCTGTACAGTAGGCAGGGGTTAACCAGTACTAAGTGCACAATGTTGCGGTAGACCTCTGTTAACCTGTACTAAGTGCACAATGTTACGATAGGCAGCAGTTAATTCGTAATAATTACACAATGTTACGGTAGGCCGCGGTTAATCAGTGCTTAGTGAACAGTGTAACGGTAGGCAGCGGTTAACCAGTACTAAGTGCACACTGAAACGGCAAGCAGCGGTTACCATTACTAAGTGCACACGGTTACGGTAGGTAGCGATTAACTAGTACTAAGTGCACACTGAAACGGCAAGCAGCGGTTAACCATTACTAAGTGCACACGGTTACGGTAGGCATCTGTTAACCAGTAATAAGTGTACAATGTTACGGTAGTCAAAGGTTAACCAGTACTTAGTGCACAATGTAACGGTAGGCAGCGGTTGACCGGTACTATTAACACAATGTAACGGTAGGCAGCGGTCAACCAGTAATAAGTGCACACTATAACGGTAAGCAGCGGTTAACCAGTATTAAGTTCACAATATTACGGTAGGCATCGGTCAACCAGTAATAAGTGCACACTGTAACGGTAGACAGCGGTTAACCAGTGATAAGTACACGACAATACTGTAGAAAGCGGTTAACCAGTAATAAGTGCACAATTGTACGGTAGACAGCGGTTTATCAGTTATAAGTACACGACAATACTGTAGAAAGCGGTTAACCAGAAATTCGTGCAAAATGTTACGGTAGGCAGCGGTTAACCTGCACTAAGTGCACAATGTTACAATAGGCAGCGGTTTACCAGTACTAAGTTCACAATGTTACGGTAGGCAGCGGTTCATCATTACTAAGTTCACAATGTTATGGTATGCAGCGGTTAACTTGTACTAACAGCACAATGTGACGACAGGTTGTATAACTTGAATCAGAGGTATACGGAATGGTCGTAGAATAGTTTGTCAATTATCTTCACACAAGTTCGGTTTTGATCAAAACTCATAAACCCGGGCGTAACACTCCAGCGCTCTACCGGACATGTTAACACGTTTTCATTTTGAAATCAAGTATTTGTTATCGTTGAGCTACCTCAGTTTTCCATGAGATGACGCATGTGACGTCATTTTTTCAGATTGCGTCACGGTCGCGCGGGCGGAAGCTGGCGTCACGTTAAGGAGGTACTGCAAGCTGGTGGAGCAAGAATCGTCTTCGTTGACGGTAAGTTAAAAAACACTTGATGAACCAGACGCGCCGAACTTTGTTGCCGGATATAAGGTTGTTGCATTCCTGTAAAAAAAAAAATTAAAATGTCAATATTATATATGTCACTTTTTCCATAACCCCCACCCCCCAATTTAATATGCATTTGC
Organism: Dreissena polymorpha; assembly: GCF_020536995.1. Lineage (NCBI taxonomy): Eukaryota > Metazoa > Mollusca > Bivalvia > Myida > Dreissenidae > Dreissena > Dreissena polymorpha. The sequence continues at coordinate 53,576,803 of NC_068363.1, read as the reverse complement.
ATAAACGAGTGACATTTTCTGGCGTAAACCCAAGTTATCGCAAATCAATTCATAGAAAAATGTTTAATTTAGGTATGTTGGTTCGAACAAAGATCTATCAAGAAACATAGATCTAAGGTTATTCAATTAAAATGTGATTTCATTTGCCATATTTTTTGGTTACACAGTAGAATTATTCCAGAAATAAAATGCCAATAAACAAGCATGTATTGTGTAATACTAATTACTATCAAAATTTCGATAATTATGTCCTAGTTTATGAAAGAACCATCTCTTGCTGAATGATTCTAATACTTATTATTTTCGGGTATCACCATAGTACGTTTAATGAATTCATTAATCATAAATGACATGTTCAAGTTTAGTGTAACCTACGGTGTATATTACTACGCAGGAGTGATCCGGTGGGCGGACGGAATCAAGATAGACGATGTGCCGGCGGGGCATCTGATCAACCCGAGGGTCGGGGACATCAAGTCCCGATACATGACACCCAGCAAACAGCAACCTAGTGGTGAGTACAGCCCCACCCCCACATACCCGGTGGTGCGCGTCCAACGTTGTTACTATAGAAGTAACGTTGTAGGAAAGAAAATGTAAATAATGTAATACACAACCTTGTTATAGATTAGAAGAACAAAATCAAACAAGTTTCATTTCCGGATACAGAATTAAAGGGACCTTTTCACAGATTTTGGCATGTATTGAAACTTGTCATTAAATGCTTTATATTGGTAAATAAAAAATTGGACCTAAAAATCTCCAGTAAAAAACAACAAGAATACAATTAAAAAAGGAAAAAAGTAACCCTCAACTGCGCTCGAACCAATGACCCCTGGAGTCTTGGAGTAAAAAGTCTCCCGCTTAGACCACTCGACCATCCGTGCTCATGCTATGGGCGGACATAATTTATATACATAAGCAATCATCGTAGTTTCTTAAAATATGACGACAACAGAACTTCCCAAATTATTCCATCATTTCGCGTTGCAACGCTTTATAATTTACAGGTTTTCAAATTGTCAAAAGATGCATATAATGGATATTTTATGGTAAATATTCAGTTTTACTATTTCCTCACAAATATCATAACTAAAACGAAAATTTGCGAATCTGAAACAACCTTTTTTAATTTTGTCAATTTACCAAAACGTGAAAAAACTCCTTTAAACCAGTGAATTGATAACGGTATTTTATATAAGTAGATAACAAATGAAAACATTATATCTGCACCATGAAACCCGCTTCACCAAATTACAAGGAATTCACTAAAGATCAAAGTAGTTGTGATCATTCAAACGTTAGTATAAAGGAACCATCAACCGATTGGTATACAATACCTTATTTTTAGAATGTACATTTAATGAATTCCGTTATGAAATAACGCGGAATGTATATAGAAAACACTACATATCGTGTTATTTCATTTGCTTCACTCACAGTAACTGTGTTTTGTGATATCCGGTACACTTGTGGCTCACATAATTTCTTAAATCACCGGGCCCCTACAACTTTGCATGTGACAGTATTACGAAAAATTTACATTTAAGTCGCGTTCAGGAAAAACAAGGCTTAATGCATCTGCGTAATGGGTCGTCACGGATTAGCCTGTGCAGTCCGGAAAGGCTTATCCGGGACGACACTTTCCGCCTAATCTGGATTTTCATTTGGTGGACACTTCCTTTAAACAAAAAAATCCATAGAAGCGAAAAGTGTCGTCCCTGATCAGCCTGTGTGGACTGCAATGGCTTATCTGGGACGACCCTTTAAGCCCATGTATTAAGCCCAGTTCTCACAGAGCGCGGCTAATTTCATTTCGCTTGTGTCATTGCTTATGTTGATAACAAAGATTCCCACGGCCCATTGCGTAAGACTTTTTTGTAGATATGCATGCGTTTTTTTTATACAAAACGTTGTAAACATGATATGCGCACACTATTCCCTGCAGATCCCGTGCACTTATCCCTCGAGATAGAGTAAGCTTGAGAATATGTTATCATTGAAATAGCTCTCTGAAAGCTTGTTATAGAGCATACAATAATAAGAGGGGCTATTTATACCTGCAGCATAAATTCAATAGGTAATTCATAGTCTGTTCACTTTAAACGTGTTGAAAGACGCCTTTGAGAAAATGTCATCTCTGATTCGACCGTGCGCTCTGCACTTGGGTAATATCGAACGGCATTAAACGGACATCCATTGAGCCCGGCTTTGTCAGAGTTTGACACTCTCGGTCTCTAGGACTCGAGCTGACCCTTGTCAAAATATTTTTATTAAAAATCTGCGCGTAAAGAGCCTTTTCCAAAACTATAAGTTGATACCAAAAAAATATGTATTGTATATAATGAGATGAAAATCATCCATGCAAAACGTATAGACGGAAAAGCAAGTCATTTAAGTACTGAATTTCATCATCCGACAACAGATATCATCATGCATTTTCTATTGATCCCATCTCTCGCATCATACTGAGTGTTACCATTTCATTTGCTAGTCGCACAAAAGGCACATTACTGGACAAAGTGGTCTCTTGGACATTATCATAAATAAGTAAGTGATACCTCTCAAATCTGGTGACACGTTACCAGGCAGTTCCTCTGTAACTGTTAACTGTACGCATTTTGTCCTCTTGTTTCCTTAAAATAACGTCACCGATACTAATTGACTGTCACTTATTTCTGTTGTGTTTTGACTATATTTGTCGTTATATCGTTCGTTCCGATGATTTCATGAACAAGTACTTTCACATTGTTTAAGAACTTGTATTTGTATTAAAACAAATCGGATCTCTATGTTTTATAGTCAATAATATTAAACAGTAGGAGCGGTCCAACTTACCAGTGTGCGAGCAACCCTGCACACTCACATTTGGACTTCACCCATTTATGTCTAGCGTCTAGAAAAAAAGGCATTGGCAGACAGCGTAGACCCAGATGAGACGCCGCATCATGCGCTGTTTGCTTAAAGGAATTTCTGTAAAAAAATATTCTAAATATAAAAATAATTATACTAGACATCCCTAATTTTGGAAATGACTTGATCCAATTTTAAAGGATGGGAGAGTCCACTAGGCATAAATGGGTTAATGTTATATGGGTATCCGTAGTTGCGACCAAATTTCAATTACTTTATTTCTATTGGAATTTATTCTTTCAAATCTGTTTATTGTTCCTGAAACAATGATGCGATTGAACTTGCAGTTCGTGTTCATATGTTAACTTGATTTCCACTTATACATGTGGCTTTGACCTAGGAACTGTCGCATCCCTCGCAGCTGTTAAATCCCGTACGTATTAGTTAATGGTACCATTGAAAAATCCTTCCTGATTAGGAAATATTATGAGTATGTTACTCATTAAGTGAAACTCAGTTAATTCACAAATAAGGAAAAGTGGACATAAAATCAGTTATTTAAAGACAATCAGAATGGAATCCATCATCAGCAGTGCTTAACGACGTGGTGGTGGTTTTTAAGGCAGGGATTTTATCTTATTTTATCTATGTATTATCGTAAAATCCCTGCTCGGATGTTGTTAACTCTTTCAGTGCTGGAACCAAATTTTGAAGGCATTTGCAAACAGTTTGGATCCAGATGAGACGCCACAGAACGTGGCGTCTCGTCAGGATCCAAACTGTTTGCTATTCTGATAGTATTCTTTAAAAAAAAAAAAGAAAATGCTAATTTTAGAAATTCACCAGACGACATTTTAGCAGACGACAAATTTCCCAGCATGCAAAGTGTTAACTGTAAGTTCAGCACTCTGGATCAGAAGACGAATTATTTCGTAAATCGATCTTACGGAGGATTCCGATGATAGTAGATGTAGCACGATCGGGAGATATTAGTTGTTATTTTCATCGTCAGCTTCCCGCGCCAAAACCCCAACCGAGAGTTTCACGGAGTATCTCGTTAAAAACGAGTTTCACCAGAAGAAGCCGACAATTTGGCGCAGCGTCACAGACATTCCCGATTTTATATCGTGGGGGAAACCCAAATAGCTGACTCGCAAGGCAGTATTTAGTAGAGAAAATATTTGGTAACTAAGTGAAGTGTAGCCTTGCGCTAATGCATTAAATATGTCTTCCTATATAGACTGCGTTTTGGTTTCGTTGTTTTTGCACCAGGTTTTAGCACCTTTGTAATAAACATTGTTTGTTTACCCAAAGCACTGTAACCCATCCCCATCAATGACCAAACGTTTAGCCCCCGTTTTGCCATTTGCATTGTACACATTTTCACCCGTTCCTTTTTGCATTGTTTTTATTGGGCGGGTCATCTGCCTGTCGTTGAGTAGCTCGTATTTTTAATCTCTTTTGATTTAGTTTATAGTATCATATTGGACATGCCTCGTTAATTATTTTTTTCGTTATATACTACACGTGAAGAATGAACATTTTTGAAAGGCCATGTTAAACAGTGATAAATTCTATATTTTATGTTTCCCTTATAATTTAAACATAATTATTACATTGTTTTTGTGTGTGTTAAATCTTGACATTTGAACGGGTTTTCTTTTACCGATATACTATATATATACAATATAAGCACATATTGATTAATGGGGTCCCGATTATTTTTTCCATCACGCCGTTGAAACCGTTATTTGATTTTGTTTTCGTTTAATAAAAATTGATGTCAACATCATAAATGAACCACGAGTAACCGTGATTCTTTTAGAAAGGCTAAACACAGCGTGGTTTAATGTCACAAACCTATGTAACGAATGTCTTCCCCATAATAATCCTTCACATTTGTTACGTCGTGCGTCACGTATTATTTCTGCCTTCTCCAGTGGACCCCGCCCTGCAAACCCCCGCCCTCGGGCGGAGCAAAACATTTGCGGGCTAGGACCCTGCGACATCCACAGGTATCCGGCTGCTTATGGGCGGGCTGTTCTCTTAGTAACTCTCTAACAAAAGGCACGCAATTGTGTTGTATAACTTATTAATTGAAATTACGTCTGTTCTCTATCACAGCGCCCTTTATCCCTTTGTAAAGACATGTCGTTCAATACTTGCATACAAATGTGTTAACTCTAGTGAAAGGATTAACCTTTGCTCGTGACTTGTCAACAGTACACAAACTGTTGAACGTTTTACAAAATATTATAATTTGTACGTAGATAAATTATAATTTATATTAAACATGTAAATGTATTAAGTTCGTTAGCATAATATTATTAATACGTTTCATAATTGAATGCATCTTATTTGTAATATAAATGTTCTGTATAACAGTATGTATATCAATTAATAAGAACGACTACGGTATATGAGGCTTAATAACGTTTCTTGTACGCATTCACGAGATCATTTTGTACATTATTGACTTTTATTTTCGCAATCACGTGATTATTGTGTTGAAAATTTGTCATTATCTACATCATAACTTAGTCATTGTGTTCTTAATAGGTCATTATCTAAAAATACACTTGGTGGTTGTGTTCTAAATATATCATTATCAACATAATCCCTTGATAATTTCGTTAAATATATCATTATTTGCAACATCACTTGGTCTAAGTGTTCTAAATACATGTATACCATTATCTGTATAATTCCTTGGCCATTGTTGTTCATAAGTTATGCTATAATGTACATAATCACTTAGTCATTGCTTTCGACATGTGCTATTATCTACGCAAGCATGTTGTTATTGTGCACTAAATTCATCGAAGGTAGTCTGAAATAAATACTTGCTATTTGGTGGCACGGCTATTTTTGAACGATACATCTTTATAATACTGTAATAATTAGCTTCTTTGAGTAGTACGAGGGATGTGGCTTGATTGTATGTGTATTGTACACGTTGTGTGATACAATTGATTGCTAGGTAGTCACGGGTGTATTGACTTGGTTTTGTTGCAGTTTGGGAGGGTTACACTTGTACAATACTCCATTATATTTCAGCAATACAATCGATATAACATAAACTTGGAACCGATTCGTAATCGTACTATTCCCAAGTTGAGTTATATCAACTGTCCGCGCTTTTATATTGAAGTTTAATCAAATGGGTCATAGTGTATGTTTAAACGTGACGTCCATTTTGGTAGATGAATGTCACTGTTCTAAATCATAATTTTCAATTTTAAACGAATACAATATCATAAACTTTAGTCTTTATTTTCCAGCGTTAATGTATTTGCATCTGTCAAGGTCAAATACGCAGGTCAATCGCACGCATGTTTGGTAAAAACTGATCAGCATCATAAGCGTGAAGTATTGTTAAAAATCTTAAACGGAACTATTTAGACCAAGTAACAGAAATACAGTTGCAAATTAATATACGCAGTAACAATTGTGTATTTTTATGTAGTTTTATCTATTTTACTGTCTTTTTCAGAATGGGCACTTAATCAAAAGTTAGGCATGGAAAGGAACAATTATCTCATCATGCGCTAAAATCATGACGTCATCAACAAGTGACGATTTCCACGGAAATATGTGAAACTGTGTGATACACGACAGTATTATTTAAATAATTATATGTTTATCAACATTTTAAACAGAACTATTTGAATGTTTTCTTTCATTTTTTTCATTTTTTTATGATTTTCAATTTCTTTTTATTTTGTTTCTATATTTATAATTTATCATAATTCGAAATGACTATATATTTGTTGTGGGTCATTTTGTTCACTATATTTATCATTTTAATGCTATGCACTTGACAGGGCTAATGTGAATTCCCTAAAACCTGTAAATTGAACAACTTCTTCACGACCAATTGAGTATCGTTCTAGGAAAACTTGGCTTAATGCATGTGTAAAAATGTCATCCCAACTTAGCCTGCACAGTCCACACCGGCTGGTCAGGGACGACACTCTCATCGGAGAATTGTAGATTTAAAACGTTAATAGTGATGGGTCTATAGTATGGAAAACTCTCCATGTGAAGGTATATAGAACAATATATAGATTTTATATCGTTTTTCCTTATCCAACGTAATTATTCTACACGGTATAAATTGTTGTTTGACTGGATTTCAATGCCTTGTACATGTTCTAAACTTGCTCAAATGCTCACAATTTACATTTTAATTGTTGCGTCGTTTAATCAGTATTATTTTAAATAAATTAAAAATATAATTTTCCATTCAGATCTGTGTTTGTTTTGACTACCAAAATTATAACAATTTTAATAAAATTGTTTACAATTTGTTTAGAAAAACACATTGCGCACTAATATCAAGAACCAGTCGCTACATTTTACAAAGCCAAGAACCAGTCACTACATTTTACAAAGCCAAACATTGCGCACTAATATCAAGAACCAGTCACTACATTTTACAAAGCCAAACATTGCGCACTAATATCAAGAACCAGTCACTACATTTTACAAAGCCAAACTAAAACTTTAGCCGCGTTCTGGGAACACAGTGCTTAATGCATGTGCGTCACGTGTTGTTCAAGACTAGCCTGCGCAGGCTGATCAAGATGGCACTTTCCGCTTTTATGGGATTTTTCAGTTATAGCAAGTCTCTTCTAAACGAACATCCAGTAAAGGCAAATTGTCATTGATTTGCCTGTAAATTGTCATTGATTTGCCTGTAAATTGTCATTGATTTGCCTGTAAATTGTCATTGATTTGCCTGTAAATTGTCATTGATTTGCCTGTAAATTGTCATTGATTTGCCTGTAAATTGTCATTGATTTGCCTGTAAATTGTCATTGATTTGCCTGTAAATTGTCATTGATTTGCCTGTAAATTGTCATTGATTTGCCTGTAAATTGTCATTGATTTGCCTGTGCGGACTTCACAGGCTAATCTGGGACGACACTGTAAGCACATGAACAAGTCCAGTTCCCCAGAAGGAGGCTCGAATAGCCCCGCTTCCAGTTCCACAAGACTCCTCGGTAGCGCATGTTCGATGCGAATAGTGTTTGTAACGCTGACGTACCCTATTAAAACCGACGTAGCCATTATATCCCGTCAACCCTTGTAGTTTGTGGAAAAGACACTAGGAACGCATCTACGTTGGTTTTATTAGGCGTAAGCAAGGTTGGTTAACGATGACCGCGCGACGATGACATGTTATTTGGACCGCCATTTCATCTGCGATGTCTGCAAGCACCCCCAACTACCGGTATATAACAACAGCGTAGAAGCACAACTAATCATAAGCGAGTTTTGAGTGAAAGGCAGTAGTATTTTTACCAAAAAACAAATATGATAGAAATGCGCATTAAAAGAAATATGCACACCCTAAATTAAAAATAAAGTATTAACAACTTCATATTTGATTAAAGATCAATTTCGAAATAAACAAATCAACATCCAATGATTAAACTCGCGACTTGTGAGTCTTAAGAAGAACAGAGGGAGGTGACAGAGCGTTAACCAACCGCGCTAGTGGGACAGTATGAGGCTCGTTCTGGGAAAACTGGGCTTAACACATGTGCGTGGAGAGTCTACCCAGATTTGCACGTGCAGTCCGCAGACACTTATCAGGGACGACTTTCCGCTTTTATGACATTTTTCGTTTCAATTAATTCTCTTTAAAAAAAATCAAGTTAAGGCGGTAAGTGTCGTCCCTAAGCACATGCATATCTGGGATGTCACTTAACGCACATGCATTTAGCCCGGTTCAGTATTAGATTGAAATATAACAACTGTAATAGTAATTGAACTTGTCAAATACCCACGCAATAGCTCATTTCACGGGCAAATAGTGTGGCATCCACTAAAGTAATGTCTTGCACTTTAACATGACCTGAAACACGAAAATGAAAAAACAATCAAGTACCAATTTTTTCCACAATCACATCTTGAAGTGGAGGTGCATATATATAGTTTCCTTTCCTCGTCCTTTAGATGTTTGCTTTGCGCGTTACTAAAAAAGTATTGCTACTAGAGTTATGAAAATTTACACGCATATTATTATCACACGGACTCGACATAAGTGGTGTTTTCGACAAAAGTGAAATGTGGGGAAATCCTTCTCTTACTGATCATGACTCGTTAATAGTAGTTATATTTAAGAATTCATGCCCTATTGTATTGTTTAAACCATTATTGTATTTTAAAGAAATTGTCCCATGACATCGTTCCTGATGTGAAATGGCCTCTTGGATTTTTCTATGAGATATTTGAAATGTTAGCAGACTCAAACAACGAAATGTAGTGCTGTTTTATTAATAATCTGTGAGACTATGATGTCCATATATAAATAACAACAATAACAAATATAGACATTTAAAACATTATTTGAAATAACTATGCATGCTTTATGCCAGTATATAAATGAGCCGCGCTCTGAGAAAACAGAGCTTAATGCATATGCATACAAAATCCAAATAGAGTTTGTCGGTGGGAACTGAAAAAAGTCCTGAAATAGTATATTTTCTGCAGTCCGCATTACCTAATCAGAGACGACACTTTCCATTTTAATGGACTTTGTCGCTTAAAAGAAGTCACTAAAAAAATCAAGTCTAGGCGGAGAGTGTTGTCCCTGATTTGCCTGTGCAAACTGCAAAGACATAAATCTGGGATGACACTTTATGCACATGCATTAAGCCCAGTTTTCCGACAGCATGGCCCATCATTAGATGAATTGACAATCAACATAAGCTAAATGTTTGAATAAAAAAAAGCTAGACAATATTCATCTGGTGTACTCAATTACTCATGTTTTACAGGACAATTGGATATAAATTCCCCAGTGAAGGAATTCTTATGCTGATAATAACATTTACACATAATGATAATTGCTTCATATACAGGTGTTCAATAAGATACAGATATATTACATATAGAACAATATAAATCTATTTAACAAAGCACCTTGAGTATATAATCCGTGTAAACAAACAAAAAACAATAAAGCAAACATAACAAGTGAAAACGTCAAAAAACTGAGTATTGAGACAAAAATATCTAATTAAATTCTCTGATTTATAAATCACAGATGAATATCATTCAAAATTATAAATATATTTATCATAACAAAGTTCTAAAACAATTCAATATCAACTACTTTTGTCTGTATTTAAATGACCCTGTACATTATTGCAATATATGCTGTTAAGATATCGGCAGGTTAACATAGTAAACATACATGTACATGAACATCCGCACTGTCGTTTAATATAAATGCACTGTAAAACCTATACAAAATTACATTTGACTACTATAATTTGAGCCACGTTCTGAGAAAACAGGGCTTAATGCATGTGCATAAAGTGCTGACTGCACTGGCAAATCTGGAACAACATTTGATGCAAATGCATTAAGCCCTGTTTTCCCATAACAAGGCTCATTTGATCAATTCTTATGATAATGCAATGAAGAATATGACATTTTATTAGCACATACCGTACTTAGTGGCAAGAAAAGCGGTTTATTAATGTGATAACATTTTGATCTTCCTCTACAAAAATGCAGGAACAATAAAAACAACAACATAAATTATCAAAAATCAACAACTTGCATTAAATTGCAAAAAAGGGTGCAAGACAAACAACCCAATAAAAACAAGAGGCCCATGATAGCCTTTAAGAGCTCACCTGATTTCACATACACAGATTGCTTAATACTTGAAAAGGTGATCTAGTTTTTGGCCACACTTAACACAGCCAGACATGGCCTTCATATTGTCAAGATACCGTAAACATTCTGACAAAGTGTCATCACAACTGACTCATAAATGTAGCCCAAGAGTGGTAACAAGTTTTTCAGATTGGACACATGTGATACAGATTGGAACTTGGCCTGCTGGCTAGATATTGTAAAGATAAACAGTCTGACCAAGTTTCATCAAGCATGAGTCATTAATGTTGCCCCCTTAGTGGTAAGATTTGTTTAAAGATTTGACCTGGTGATCTTGTTTGTAGATGAAAGTGACCCAGATTCAAACTTGTCCTAAGTATTGTGAAGTATAACATTCTAGCCCATTTTCATAAAGATTAAGTAAAAAATGTGGCCTCTAGAGTGGTTAAAGGGTTTTTCTTAGATCTGACTTGGTATCCCACTTTTTTATGCCAGTGACTTAAATTTAAATAAATCCTTAGTATTGCCAAAATGACCATTCTGACATTGCTTTATCAAGATTGAGTCATAAATGTGGCCTCTAGAATTGTAACAAGTTTTTTTTTCAGATTTGACTTGGTGAATTTGATCTGGTTACTTAGTTTTTGGACGCACTTGACCCGGAATCAAACCCAACCCAAGTCCAATAGAAATATTCTGACCAAGTTTCATCCAGATCGAGTCATATGTGTTTTTCTAGAGTGGCAAATAAGGTTTTTCTAAGAGTTTACCTGAGGACCAAGTTTTTAACACAGTTGACCCAGATTCAAACTTGAGCTAGATATTGTCATGATAAACAATCTGACCAAGTTTCATTAAGATTGACTCATATATGTGGCCTCTAAAGTGGTTATTAGGATTTTCTAAGATTTGACCTGTTGACTGAGTTTTTCGGACACACATGACCCCATTTCAAACTCTGCCTAGATTTTGTCAAGATAATTATTCTGACCCGGTTTTATTAAGATTGTTTGAAAATGTTGCCTCTAGAGTGGTAATAAGCTTAAAGTTTATGACGAACACCCGACACCGCATGTCATCGGACATAGGCTGATCCCAATAGCCAACCTTGTGCACATAGTCAAGAGAGCTATAAATGAAAATTTAAAAAGAGCTGTGTTTGTGAAACAAATGCCCCCTACTGCACTTTGAAGCCGCACAGCAGCTTTTTAAGAGAAAATGGTTCAGTCCAAAGCCCCTTACTCTGTAAAAAATCTAACCTGATCAGTAAGTCATGTAGGTAGAATCACACATCAAATAAAGATCAAATCAGTATCTGAAAGCGTTGAAAAAAGTCTGTAAAATTGTTATTCTGGAGAAAATGTCCAACTCCAAAGCCAGTAACTTCTTCAAAAATCAATTGACCTGAACGAAACTTGAATATGAAGTTTTAGTCATGGAGGTCGACTCTCACAAACAAAAATCAGGCACATGTCTATCAGAGTTAAGGAAAAAACTTCGGAAACAAATGCCGAAGGGCAGACAGACAGACAGACAGTGCCACCCTATTGGGGGGAATAACATGTACATGATATTTCAGATCTTATATTCTTCCTTAGAGATTCACACATCACTGTTATATGTTGATATATCCCACATATTTCAGCTTATTCTTGCACAAATGGCAACAATGGTGAACACAACTTAAGACATAAAGTTTTTGCTTTATAACAGATATTCTGTTGAAGATGTAGAATGGTTTCAGAAAATTATATACATATTATAGATTATGAAAATGTATACTGACTTACTAAAGACAATGAAAATAAAGTAGTTAATAAAACTAGTTTAATACATGTGACAACATTTGTGATTACTGACCTTATAAAACAAAAGTGAACATTATTCTATTCTTCTATTTGCATGACCTGACAAGTACAATCTATAGTTTACAGTAACATTTAGACCCATTGGCAACATATACATTGAATTTCTTTTTTTTTAAACAAACCAAAGAAGAAAAATGTACTGTTAAATAAAACAAGCAATCAATCTATAAAAATAAGAGAAATATATTAAAAACAAATTACTTAAAGTAACATAAATACTCAAAATCAATGAATATTTCAAAAAATATTTTGTAAAATATAGTTAACCCATAAAAAATCAGTTTTTCATAAAGCAATAGCCAAAATTTCAACGATATATGTAGTATAGTAACAAAGATTTAAAGAGATTCAAAATGCTTGTTTTTTTGTGTGTACGACAATATTTTAAATATTAATTTCCCACCACGATATCCAACTATTTACGAGCAAACGCGAGACTGGCTTTGGTCAGCGTTAGAAGAACAACGTAGTTTTGAGAACTATATTGTGCTTCCCAAGTTGCCAGAAGCCAACCTTGCAATCGCTCCTAAATGTTCGGATATTGTAGCCGGAAATTTACATGGAATATATTGTGACACACAAAAAAAAAAAGACAAAATATGGTATCGCGTTAAATCTATGTTATCAGACCACATCTTGCGTTGAAATTTTGGCTTTTGCAATAAGGAACAGTGATTTTTTATGTGTTTAATTTATATTTCAAAATATTATATGAAATATTCGTTGATTTCGAGTATTTATGGGCTTTTAAAATTATTTTAATAATATAATTATACATGTATGATTATTAAATACAATCGTAAAATAAAAGCAATAAAATGAAATTATTTAAAAAAAACATCTACTATTGTTTAAAATGCAAAACCAAAAACCCAAATGGCAGATAAAACATGAGTAAAATGTTGAACACATACATCAGTCACAATACAAAAATTAACAAGATGGTCTAGAAAAGTAATTTTGTGTCCAAATTTAACTTTGGACCTTCAAGCATGAACTTGACCTTTAAAGTAGGGGGAAAGATGTTTAATGCAAAACATAATCTTCCCATGGTAGACATTTGTGGTAAGTTATTTTAATTGCATGATAAATGACAAATTAACAGTCTATACAAGCTGACCTCCTTCATATGTATGTTCCACGAGCGGGGTGAAAGCTTGTGTAATGCCGTCTCCTCATGGAGGTTATTTGAGCCAAATGATATGAGTCGCGTTCTGAGAAAACAGGGCATAATGCATGTGCGTAAAGTATCGTCCCAGATTAGCCTGTGCAGTCTGCACTCGCTAATCAGGGAGGACACTTTCCGCCTTAATTAAATCTTTGCTAAGAAGAGACTTCATTTAAACAAAACTGTCATAAAAGCGGAAAGTGTCATCCCTGATTAGCCTGTGCGGATTGCACAAGCTAATCTGGGACGATACTTTACGCTTATGCCCAGTTTTCTCAGAACACCACTCATTTATAAAGTTAGACAAAGTTAGAGTCTGGACAACCTGTTTTATGGCGAATTTGACTTTTGACCTTAACTACCCCATCCCCTGTTTAGCATGTTTTAAGGGCACAGATGACCCATGTTCGAACTGAGCCGAAAACATTATTAGCACAAAATATTCTGAGCAATTTTTATAAACTGTTAATTTAAGTGCATTCAGAAGCTTTTTTGAATTTTACCTAGTGACCTTGTTGACATTGAGGGATGAAGTTTTAAACTCGGCCGAAATATCATTTGAACAAATGTTCGGACCAGCCTCATGAAGATTGAGCAATAAAAGTAGCCTCTAAAGTTTTAAAAAGGTCACTGCATAACAGCAAACAAACCACAGACAAAAGGTGAACACAGAACTCACTTTGAGCGAAAATGATCTGAAATGTTCACATACATAAAACTTAAGTTAAGATTCCCCTTAAGAGCGTTATGAACACTGGTCCTGGTTTATTGTGGATTAAAGTGTTTCTACTGGCCCTGCTCTATTCTGGATGGTAGTGTTACTTTGCACTTCATTTGTTGTTGTTTTTTAATGTAGGCTTTGAAGGTTTATTGCAGTTTTTAAAGGGAGAATATAACTTATAGGAGAGACCATACACATGTTACAGCTAAAAAAAAAAGATTCACAAAATGAACTCGTATGCAAGTATCCTGCAGCAATATCTAGATAATATAGTTCTGAATGGTGCTGATATGGGCTGGTTTCCTGCAGTAATATCTAGATAATATAGTTCTGACTGGTGCTGATATGGGTTGGTTTCCTGCAGTAATATCTAGATAATATAGTTCTGAATAGTGCTGATATGGGTTGGTTTCCTGCAGTAATATCTAGATAATATAGTTCTGACTGGTGCTGATATGGGATGGTTTCTTGCGGCAATATCTAGATGATATAGTTCTGACTGGTGCTGATATGGGTTGGTTTCCTGCAGTAATATCTAGATGAAATAGTTCTGACGGGTACCAGATATGGGCTGGTTTCCTGCGGCAATATCTAGATGATATAGTTCTGACGGGTACCTGCTATGGGCTGGTAAGAGGAACCACCTAAACTGTTGTCCTTTACTTTGTACTGAACTGAAATTAAATAGAAGGACTATCAAGGAAACATGCCAGCTATAAACAAGAGCTGTCTCCATTGAAAGACATATGCCCCCGAAAAATGCTTTTTCAAAACCTAAACGCTGATTTCAAAACCTTAACGGGGACCCTAAGTTTAAGGTCAAAGGGGTCAAAATTTGTGTGCGTATGGGAAGGCCTTGTCTATATACACATGCATACCAAATATTAAGGTTACATCTGAAGAGACATTAGTTATGAGCATTTTTCGAAACCTAAACGCAAAAGTTTGATGGCCAGACAGACGGACGGACAGTGTGACTGCTATATGCCACCCTACCGGGGCATAAAAAACAATATACCTGATACAGGTAAAATTTAAATATTTGAAATGTGATAACCCTATTTTTGTTCCCAAAATAAAGGTATCAACTCTTAAAAACATAGCTTTAAAGGCTGCTTTTTGACAGACCTCCATTTCATAGAAAGAGAAATTAACAGTCAATAAACATATAATATACATTCAGAAGTCACTTGGAGTACCCATAAAAAAACAGCAACTTAAAAAAAATTATTAAGAGATTTTGTGTATGATTTTTGTGAAATAAAGTCTATGCATTTACAGGAAATATGCATTATCTTATTTAAATTAACTAAATGAGCCTCTTTTAGAAAAACAAAAATCCAGTTGAGGTGGAAAGTGTTGTCCCTGATTAAACTGTGTGGACTGCACAGGCCAATATGTGAGGACACTTTATGTACATGCATTTAGCCCAGTTTTCCCAGAACCTGGCTCATAGTATATCCAGCCCAGCCCCTCTTACCCCTTGAGTCCCTGGGAGGCAGTAACAGGAGCACACTGAGGGCCATGCAGGCGTGCCAGGCACTGTGGGTGTACATGTAGTTGGTCTCCCGCTCCACAAACGAGAATATACACAAACCGCCCGCCGCTAGCAAGAGGCCGGGTACCAGAAACATCAGGTACTTCTTCATGCTGGGGTAGCACTTGTGGCGGTAACAACACCGACATATCTGTTCAATGGGTACATTACAAGTAAAATAACAAACTGTCAATAACAAGCGGCTACCAAGACTATATTGAATACTTAAAACTTAAGAGAATATCTTCAAACAAGTGCTGTTTGTAAAACATGCATGCCCCCCATATGGGCTGTCAGTTGTAGTGGCAGCCATTGTGTGAATATGTTTTTTGTCACTGTGACCTTGACCTTTGACCTAGTGACCTGAAAATCAAAAGGGGTCATCTGCCAGTCATGATCAATGTACCTATGAAGTTTCATTATCCTAGGCCTAATTATTCTTGAGTTATCATCAGGAAACCATTTAACTGTTTTGAGTCACTGTGACCTTGACCTTTGACCTAGTGACCTGAAAATTTATAGGGTCATCTGCCAGTCATGATCAATGTACCTATGAAGTTTCATGATTCAAGGCTTAAGCATTATTGAGTTATCATCCAGAAACCATTTTACTATTTCAAGTCACTGTGACCTTGACCTTTGACCTAGTGACCTGAAAATCAAAAGGGGTTATCTGCCAGTCATTATCAATGTACCTATGAAGTTTCATGATCCTAGGCGTAAGAATTCTTGAGTTATCATCCGGAATCCATTTTACTGTTTCGAGTCACTGTGACCTTGACCTTTGATCCAGTGACCTGAAAATCAAGAGGGGTCATTTGCCAGTCATGATTAATGTTTCTATGAAGTTTCATGATCCTTGGCGTAAGCATTCTTGAGTTATCATCCGGAAACCATTTTACTGTTTTGAGTCACTGTGACCTTGACCTTTGACCTAGTGACCTGAAAATCAATAGATGTCATCTGCCAGTCATGATCAATGTACCTATTAGGTTTCATGATCCTAGGCTTAAGCATTCTTGAGTTATTATCCGTAGACCGTTTTACTGTTTCGAGTCACTGTGACCTTGACCTTGAACTAGTGACCTAAAAATCAAAAGGGGTCATCTGCCACTCATGATCAATGTACCTATGAAGTTTCATGATCCTAGGCCTAAGCGTTCTTGAGTTATCATCCGGAAACCATCTGGTGGACGGACGGACTGACCGACGGACATGTGCAAAACAATATACCCCCTTTTCTTCGAAGGGGGGCATAATTATATAAAATTGTCCATGCCCAAAATACTTTCTTGACGATCATCAACATTTTAAGGAAATTAACTGCTAAGGTATTACAGAGATCCAGCCACTTTAAGAGCAGTTCAAACACAAGCTACTGGTACGTTTAGTACCGACAGATACACCAGTGCAAGGCTTGATGCATCCCTCTGTGTGGGTGTATTCAAATGTGGACATGATTTGATAACAAGAGTGCCAAACTGTCACAAGATACGCCCGTTCAAAGGTTTTGGACACCATGCTCAATGCTTGAAATGCACTAAGTGACCTCGAGACCTAGTTATTGACCCGGCATGACCCATATTTGAACTTGACCTAGATATCATTTAGATGTAACATCTGACTTAATTTGGTGAAGATCAGATGAAAACTACTTCAATTAGAGAGCGGACACCATGCTAAATGCTTGAAATGCACTATGTGACCTCGTGACCTCGTTTTTAACCCGGCATGACCCATATTTGAACTTGACCTACATATCATCTTGACACAACCTCTGACCAAATTAGGTGAAGATCAGATGAAAACTTCTTCAATTAGAGAGCAGACACCATGCGAAATGCTTGAAATGCACTAAGTAACCTCATGACCTAGTTTTTGACCCGGCATGACCCATATTTGAACTTGACCTACATATCATCTAGACACAACTTCTGACCAAATTTGGTGAAGATCAGATGAAAACTTCTTCAATTAGAGAGCAGACACCATTCTAAATGCTTGAAATGCACTAAGTAACCTCGTGACCTAGTTTTTGACCCGGCATGACCCATATTTGAACTTGACCTACATATCATCTAGACACAACTTCTGACCAAATTTGGTGAAGATCAGATGAAAACTACTTCAATTAGAGAGCGGACACCATGCCTAATCCTTGAAATGCAATAAGTGACCCCCGAGACCTAGTTTTTGACCCGGCATGACCCACATTCGAACTTAACCTAGATATTGTCTAGACACAACTTCTGACCAAGTTTGGTGAAGATCAGATGAAAACTATTTGAATTAGAGAGGGGACACTGCTGTGGACGCCGCCCGCCAAGGGTGAAACTATAATACGTCCGTTTTTAAAAACAGGCGTATAAAAATAAATAACCAGATAAGTGTCAAGCACAGAGAAAAAAAACTGAACCAATCTCCAAGGCTTGTGGTTTACGTTGTCTAAACCTCGCTAAATTAAACTGTCTTGTATATATTTAACAATAACCTCTTCTATAAAACTATTTGAGTAAGAGAGCAGACAAGGGTTAAAGAGCAGATAAGGTTAATTGGGCCAATTGTACCAGTCAAGGCCGTAATTCAGAGTTGATTCAGGCAATCTGTTTGGTCATCGCACTTGAACTAGATATTATGCCCACAAATATTGTCACTATATTCAATGATAATCCAATTTAAAGTTTATGAAACATAGAAACCAGACATTGTATTCCTTGAAGCTGTCCCTGGCAAAGATGCCTACCCACCTGCCACAGGTGTTTCAAGCAAAACCTTTAATTTTTTTAAACGGAAGCAAGAAAAGTTTTCAGAAGCTTTTTTAACAAAGTCAAATGTAAGCTAAAACATAACATTTTGTTATCTGAAATTTACATTGTTATATTTTAGTCTTGGGTTTAAATCCAATGACATTCCATCTATGACGCCATGTCTTACCCAGGACACAAGAATGAGTGTGAGCCCCACACCTGCGGGTACAAGGAACAGGAAGGCGCTGGTGCGGCGGTACATCACTCCTATCAACAGACCCAGCGGGCCGCACATCTGTAGGAAACCCTTCCACTGGACATAGAAGTACCATGTTTAATATTGACATAATAATAAAAAAATTACCGGTAGTTGTTTATTTTATGACTTCATTTAGTTATTGGTAATTCAATGTTTCACAGTGAAAAATAACAATGTAAATTCCTAGCTCCTGAATTTAAAAAGTTATTTAAACTGATCATCAACGATGCCAGGCTCAACATAAAGATATTATTGCTGTAAAATTCTCCAGTTAAACCATTTTAAAATGTCAACAAACGATGGAAAAGCATTAAAGAAAAAAGTAACATTGTTCATAGATAATAGATTTGTTTTTCCACTAGTCATCATAGAAACTGAAGTCATTTGCAACAAATTCAAGGCATCAGGCGTTGACTATAATTTAAACAAATTTCTTCAATTGTGTTAATTATATTTAGTTATCCTGCACCATCAAGTTGCGGGTTCAAACCTGTAGGGGTGGTCTAGCCATGGCAACAAGTGTGATCCAGATGGAAGTTGCAGATGCTAAGAAGTCTGCATGACTGACGATGTTTATTGGCATGGCGCAGTACGTGAAGTCCTCCCTCCGGCCCCCATCACATGCATGGTACAGCTGAACATAATATAATAAACTTTCAACTTTTTGCATTTTTTTGTTTAAAAGTAAGTCTCTTTTAAACAAAATTCCAGCTTAGGCGAAATGTGTTGTTTCTGATTAGCCTGTGCAAACTGCACAGGCTTATCTGGGATTACACACTTTGCACATTCATTAAGCCATGTGTAACGGCACTACCTAAATCATTATCCAGATGTGCATGGTAATTATGACATACATTATCTTACTATTGGCTTCATACATAAAATCTTACTATTTAACGGATTTATAGAGTCAATATCAAAATTGACTCTTACCATTTACTCATCACAAAACAAACATTTGATATGTTTGATTTTTGCAACAACCATTTAACATATGCTTCCCATGAACAATAGTTAAAGTGTAATCACGACTCATATCATATACACAATTATAATTTGAATGTATTTTTTGTTTATCAAAATAATTAACCTTAACAAAGTTCTAAGATATTAAATATTGCAGAGATGATGACATGAAAACTCAACTGTGGCATAAGGGACATGGTGTCATCCTAGGGACAGGGAAGTCTGGACTAGATCCTCACTATGGAAGCGTTCTTTAAACCTCCATAATTACACCATGTGCTCTTTCTACCAAATAAAAGAACTCAAGAGCATACTAATAAACCTTTGGCTTTCAAAGTAATAAAGTCAAAATAAACATTTCAACTTAACCGACAGGGCAGATAGGTTGAGCCTAAAGAAATAAAACTACTAGAACTTTCCCTCTGCTCAAGGATTCATCTAAACTGGTTCATATCCAGAACATGAGCCACGATCTTTGAAAACCGGGCTAACTGCGTGTGGGTATAGTGTTGTCCCAGATAAGCCTGCTCAGTCATCACAGGCTAACAAGGCAGAACACTTTCTGCCTACATTAGATTTTCGATAAGGGCAGAAAGTGTTGTCACTGATAAGCTTGAACAGGATTATCTGGGACAACACCATACGCACGTGCATTAAACCCATTTTTCCCAGAACGCGGTTCTTATTATCAGACTCGGTGAATGTAATTTCTGACCAGTCCTCCTACATACCCCTGAGAAGACCATGTTGTATGCGTAGACCAACGCCTCAACATAATATCTCCTGTACGCAGCCAGCACAATGGCGGGTATGAATATAAGGTTACTCAGCGTGAGAAGAAGTAGTTCCTGCAGCTGATGACCGTCTGCTTCCACTGCTGTGCCGTCTGTGCAGTCAAAACCACGCCAACCTACAATGTATAAGTTCCTATGTACAAATAAAGAGTTAAAACCTGCAAAAACCTACTTAACACATAAATTTGTGGTGGGTCATGCAATTCTTTTTGCCACAAAATCAATAAGTGAAGAGAACCATTTTTAAACAAAAGATGTGTTTGTCAGAAACACAATGCCCCCTTCTGCACCGCTTTGAAGCCATATATTTGACTTTTGACCTTAAATGATGACATTGACCTTGACCTTTCACCACTCAAAATGTGCAGCTCCATGAAATACACATGCATGCCAAATATCAAGTTGCTATCTTCAATATTGCAAAAGTTATGACCAATGTTAAAGTTTTTGGACGGACGCACGGACTGACAGGCAGACGAACTGACGGACAGTTCAACTGCTAAATTCCACTCTACCGGGGGCATAAAAACAAACATGTAACCAAATGAACCCAAAAATAATGCATATTTTTAAAGTTTTCATAGGCTTACGTACATTTCATCTGAATTCAAAGAATTAAATGGTTTAAATAGGAATTTCACTAAATTGAAAAGGTTCTGTATGTTCTGTTACATGTTTTCCATTAATTATGTTACCAATTGAATTTGCTCTGGTTTGATGTTCAGTCATACTATAGCTAGTTGGAATGTGGCAGGTTATAAGAAATGTTGATTAGCCATTCGTAACAATGATTGCAAAAATTGTTTATAATGTGGCTTTGATTGTTTTTGTGCAATAGCATTATGCAAATCAAATATTTTATTAGAATGTATTATGAAATAACATTTGCCATTTTTTCATTTACTCTACCCTAAAATGTTAAGACCATGTGAAAAATGCAAGTTGGACTTCTTCATTATATTACAATGTTACAGTATTTTCAAAGAGAAAGCCTGCTTTAACACCTATGAAATTTGAGGCAAAAATTACACTACCATCGTCACATTTGCATGTAGTGTACAACACGTGCCCATTGAGGTAGTTGATACAGCGGCCATGTTTGCTGCAACCCCCCTCGGAGCATGCATCCGTTACTATGGAAACATCGACTGCAGCTGACAGCTGTCCACATGGCTGAACATCCACAGTACTGAAAATGAATACAGGCTTTTTTTAACCTACAGTCAAAACTGTCACTTGAGAATAACGGTCAACTGCAGACAACAGTCAGTTTGGATTCCCCTCCAACGAAAATCACTCTATCGTACACTTGAGAATAACGGTCAAAAGTCCATAACAGCCAACGGCCAGTATATTCCACTCCAAAAGTCATATTTGAAGTGAAAACAACGGTCACGCGTCAATTGTTTGGAGTCGCAAAAAGCTAAAACACAGCACATCATTTGTCTGTCTATTTTGCTGATTAAGTCATTGATTTAGTTAAACAATATGAAATTGAATCAATTTATAATATATTATTCTGTATTATTGAATGTAAGTAAATTATGTTTTATGCTGAGTTATCGACAATGAACCTTTTTTTACACTGTATGCAAACGACTAGGTAGATTAAATTATCAGAGCAATACTACCAACTGACGAACCATCTAAAAACTGTGATCCTAAAACAACGGTCACCTGTGGACAATGACCACTTTGGTAATTTCACTTGACTGACCGCTGTTCTCAGTTTTGAGTGTATATAACTTAGCTTGATTACATCAAAAGCCTTAATCTTATTGGTTCACTTCTTAGTCTTTTAACAGGGAAGAGAAAGTACTTGGTGTCTCGGTAGAAGATATTAGTCTCGTTCTGCGAAAACTGGGCTTAATGCATGTGCTTAACTCTTTCAGTGCTGGAATCGAATTTTGAAGGCCTTTGCAAACAGTTTGGATCCAGATGAGATGCCACAGAACGTGGCGTCTCATCAGGATCCAAACTGTTTGCTATTCTGATAGTATTCTTTGAAAAAAATCGAAGAAAATGCTAATTCTAGAAATTCAGCAGACGACATTTAAGCAGACGACAAATTTTCCAGCATGCCAAGGGTTAAAGTGTTGTCTCAGATTAGCCAGTGCAGTCTGCACAGGCAAGTCAGGAATGGCTTTTCATTTTTTTATGTATTTTTTTTCTATTTAAGGACACATCTTCTTAGCGCAAATCCAGTTAAGGTGGAACTTGTCTTCCCTGATTAGCCTGAGCAGACTGCACAGCCAAAATTGGGACAATATAAGCACATGTATTAAGCCCAATTTTCCCATAATGAGGCTTATATTACCACTGCTCCCATGGTGGAGATCAAACCGAGGACCTCCTGACTGCCAGGCTGACACAATATCCACTACACCACAACAACCTCGAATACACTTTTTTTGTGTAACATTATGGCATGTGTAATACAGTAAGGGATCACATTTTCTTGCAAAGTCAATAGCACCAGAAGCCTCCAATTAGGCTCAAGTTGTATTCAAAATATGTGCAACTTATAGCAATACAACTTAAAGATACTCCAAAAGTGCATAAAACAAGTATGCAATAATACTTAAAATATAGTTGATCATGTTTTATAGGCCAATTAACTGTTACAATTGGAAAGAATAAAGCTAAACAATTAACCATGTATGTGATAACCCTAATAGTTGAATGCATTTGAATGACAAACAATTGTGAAACATTTTAAATTGTTGATGATATTAAATTCAACTATGATCTCACTACCTGTTTGGCAATAATTAAAATTTGGAATACAGCTTCTCAGCTCAGAAAAGAAGACTTTTTTAATTGATTACTAAGTAGTTTAACACCTTTCATTAAGCTTTTTTATCTTATTTTTTAAATCTGCAATAATCCAGTTAGAACAAAAGAATTTCAATATAAAGCAATACAAGAGCACCTCATAATGGGTGCCAACGCTCAGCTGCGGGTGCAGTTTCGAACAAGAAACCGTCGGAGACGAGTGATGCTCCCCAAAGTTTTTTTTTTCCACAATATTGCACTATATATTCAGATAAAAGGAAACGTCTTGAGGGCACAGTAGTTGTTTTTTTTGGGGGGGAGCATAATAAATGAAAGCTTGTCAGATTTTTTTTTTTTTTAGAGGTCACAGTGACCTTGACCTTTGACCTAGTGACCCCAAAATGGGTGTGGCATGTAGAACACATTAAAGTGCATCTACATATGAAGTTTCAAAGTTGTAGGTGGAAGCACTTTGATTTTAGAGCCAATGTAAAGGTTTTATCACGGCGGACTTCGAGCTGGCTATGACAATGCCTCAGGTTTTCTCTTAAAACAGCCGAGTTTGTTTTCATACAATGAGACTCAAATAATCTGCTTACTTTTTAAAAACACAATTGAAAGTCACCTAATGTACCTGTTCTGATCCAGTCTGTAGCATTGCATTTGAACACTGATAAACCAATACCCAGACTGGGGGTAGGGCACAATGACCTTCATGTGACCTTGAGAACTGTTAAGGATGCCACGGTAACCATCTGTGCACAGTGACTGATTACCACCAAAAGGAATGGCCTCTTTTTGAAAGCACACATTGAGTTTTACTTGCAAGTCATTATTCTGAAAAAATAGTGTTACAATTGTCAAGGTTACATTTTTAAAACGAGACAGTTGACATATACACAAGACAATTGACTAAAACATAAGAGATTGACCTATACAAAAGACAATTAAACTTAACAAAAGACAAGTGACCTATTTAAAAGACAATCAACCTACACAAAAGACAATTGACATATACTTAAACACAGTGACCTATGGGCTATACACAAGTCAAATGACCTATAGCATGTCAATCTAACAACTGTTATAACATATTAAAGTATTGAGGACTGAAATGGTCAGCATTCCATTAAACCTTTGCATATAAACAGGATTTTAAGTAATTTTCACACTTTTGTGGAAGCAACACTTATAAGTTAGATTACTTAACAATAAAAGTCAGAATTTGTGTTACCTGACGTCTGAAAGCTTATGTGAAATTTTGTCTTTTATGTCTCAAAACACACATCACAAACTCAGAAATAATATAAAGGGCAATGACTCCAAACAACATTTGATCCAGACTAGCATTTCTTATGCACTGATCCAGACTAGCAGATCTTATGCACTGATCCAGACTAGCAGTTCTTATGCACTGATCCAGACTAGCATTTCTTATGCACTGATCCAGACTAGCATTTCTTATGCACTGAACCAGACTAGCAGTTCTTATGCACTGATCCAGACTAGCAGTTCTTATGCACTGATCCAGACTAGCAGTTCTTATGCACTGATCCAGACTAGCAGTTCTTATGCACTGATCCAGACTAGCAGTTCTTATGCACTGATCCAGACTAGCATTTCTTATGCCCTGATCCAGACTAGCAGTTCTTATGCACTGATCCAGACTAGCAGTTCTTATGCACTGATCCAGACTAGCAGTTCTTATGCACTGATCCAGACTAGCAGATCTTATGCAATGATCCAGACTAGCAGTTCTTATGCACTGATCCAGACTAACAGTTCTTATGCACTGATCCAGACTGGTAGATCTTATGCACTGATCCAGACTAGCAGTTCTTATGCACTGACCCAGACTAGCAATTCTTATGCACTGATCTAGACTAGCAGTTCTTATGCCCTGATCCAGACTAGCAGTTCTTATGCACTGATCCAGACTAGCATTTCTTATGCCCTGATCCAGACTAGCAGTTCTTATGCACTGATCCAGACTAGCAGTTCTTATGCACTGATCCAGATTAGCAGTTCTTATGCACTGATCCAGACTAGCAGTTCTTAAGCACTGATCCAGACTAGCATTTCTTATGCCCTGATCCAGACTAGCAGTTCTTATGCACTGATCCAGACTAGCAGTTCTTATGCACTGATCCAGACTAGCAGTTCTTATGCACTGATCCAGACTAGCAGATCTTATGCACTGATCCAGACTAGCAGTTCTTATGCACTGATCCAGACTAGCAGTTCTTATGCACTTTTCCAGACTAGCAGTTCTTATGCACTGATCAAGACTCGCAGTTCTTATGCACTGATCCAGACTAGCAGATCTTATGCACTGATCCAGACTAGCAGTTCTTATGCACTGATCCAGACTCGCAGTTCTTATGCACTGATCCAGACTAGCAGATCTTATGCACTGATCCAGACTAGCAGTTCTTATGCACAGCATCTCTCCTAAATTAGATATGAGCCTAACTCTGGGTTCAATGCATGTGTGCAAAGTGTATTACCACAAATATGTGTGTAAAGTGTATTACCACAATCATGTGTGTAAAGTGTATTACCACAATCATGTGTGTAAAGTGTATTACCACAATCATGTGTGTAAAGTGTATTACCACAATCATGTGTGTAAAGTGTATTACCACAATCATGTGTGTAAAGTGTATTACCACAATCATGTGTGCAAAGTGTATTACCACAATCATGTGTGTAAAGTGTATTACCACAATCATGTGTGTAAAGTGTATTACCACAATGCATGTGTGTAAAGTGTATTACCACAATCATGTGTGTAAAGTGTATTACCACAATGCATGTGTGTAAAGTGTATTACCACAATCATGTGTGTAAAGTGTATTACCACAATCATGTGTGTAAAGTGTATTACCACAATCACGGATGACACTTTCCGCCTAAAATTGAATTTTGCTAAGAAGACCCTTCTTTTAATAAAAACAAGGGACAAAATTGTCACAAAACCAGGTTTTCATTGTGAAAAAAAAATCTGATAAAGGGAGAAAACTCAAACTGATCTTTTGAAATGAACAAACAAAATTGCCCCCCTTTGTAAGTTTTTTTTTTTTTTTTTAAATCTTTTTTTAGTCGTGGCGACCTTGACATTGGAGATATTGACATGATTCTTTCGTGCGACACACCGTCCCATGATGGTGAACAAATGTGCCAAATGATTTTAAAATCTCACAATGAATGACATAGTTATGGCCAGGACAAGCTAATTTTTTTACCTTTGAACTCAAAGTGTGACCTGAACCTTGGAGATATCGACGTAATTATTTCGCGCGACACACCGTCCAATGATGGTGAACAAATGTGCCAAATGATTTTAAAATCTGACAATGAACGACATAGTTATGGCCCGGACAAGCTTGTTCCGCCAGCCCGCCAGCCAGCCAGCCCGCCCGCATTCGCCAATCTAATAACCAGTTTTTTCCTTCGGAAAACCTGGTTAAAAACCATCAAAGCAGAAAGTGTAGTCACTGAAAAGCCTGAGAAAACTGCACATGCTAATCTGGGACGACACTTTACGCACATGCATTGAGCCACTTTTTTTTCAGAAAACGGATCATTGCCAAACCTACTAGGTCCAACTTACTTCAACTGCTACAATGTCTTGCATCTGGACATTGACAATTAGGCTTCCCCCATTGTCCACAGCATCAACAATTCTAAACGGCACAACCTGTGTGAACCCTTCCATCATCTGCAACAGCACATCCTCAAACCTGCTGCCATTGATGTAGCCAAACTTGTTGTGAAACTTTGGGTTGAACGTGAATTTGTCGAGCATGGGAATCAGTCCACACTGGCCCAGCTGGGGACCAGATTGGTATGATGTCATGGCAACACAGTCTGAAGAAACATGGCAAAATTTCCAAATATTTCCTTGTTAAGAAATGTGGGTAATACTTTAAATGAGCCGCTCTCTGGGAAAAGCAGGCTAAATCAATGTGCTTAAAGTATCATCCCATGTGAACCTATGTAGTAAGCACTGGCTAAATCAATGTGCTTAAAGTACCATCCCATATGAACCTATGCAGTAAGCACTGGCTAATCAATGTGCTTAAAGTGTCATCCCATATGAACCTATGCAGTAGGTAGGCTAAATCAATGTGCTTAAAGTATCATCCTATATGAACCTATGCAGTAAGCACTGGCTAATCAATGTGCTTAAAGTATTATCCCATGTGAACCTATGTAGTAAGCAGGCTAAATCAATGTGCTTAAAGTATCATCCCATATGAACCTATGCAGTAAGCACTGGCTAAATCAATGTGCTTAAAGTATCATCCCATATGAACCTATGCAGTAAGCACTGGCTAATCAATGTGCTTAAAGTATCATCCCATATGAACCTATGCAGTAAGCAGGCTAAATCAATGTGCTTAAAGTATCATCCCATATGAACCTATGCAGTAGGTAGGCTAAATCAATGTGCTTAAAGTATCATCCCATATGAACCTATGCAGTAGGTAGGCTAAATCAATGTGCTTAAAGAATCATCCCATATGAACCTATGCAGTAAGCACTGGCTAATCAATGTGCTTAAAGTACCATCCCATATGAACCTATGCAGTAAGCACTGGCTAAATCAATGTGCTTAAAGTATCATCCCATATGAACCTATACAGTAAGCACTGGCTAATCAATGTGCTTAAAGTATCATCCCATATGAACCTATGCAGTAAGCACTGGCTAATCAATGTGCTTAAAGTACCATCCCATATGAACCTATGCAGTAGGTAGGCTAAATCAATGTGCTTAAAGTATCATCCCATATGAACCTATGTAGTAAGCAGGCTAAATCAATGTGCTTAAAGTGTCATCCCATATGAACCTATGCAGTAAGCAGGCTAAATCAATGTGCTTAAAGTATCATCCCATATGAACCTATGCAGTAAGCACTGGCTAATCAATGTGCTTAAAGTATCATCCCATATGAACCTATGCAGTAAGCAGGCTAAATCAATGTGCTTAAAGTATCATCCTATATGAACCTATGCAGTAAGCAGGCTAAATCAATGTGCTTAAAGTATCATCCTATATGAACCTATGCAGTAAGCAGGCTAAATCAATGTGCTTAAAGTATCATCCTATATGAACCTATGCAGTAAGCAGGCTAAATCAATGTGCTTAAAGTATCATCCTATATGAACCTATGCAGTAAGCAGGCTAAATCAATGTGCTTAAAGTACCATCCCATATGAACCTATGCAGTAAGCAGGCTAAATCAATGTGCTTAAAGTATCATCCTATATGAACCTATGCAGTAAGCAGGCTAAATCAATGTGCTTAAAGTATCATCCCATATGAACCTATGCAGTAAGCACTGGCTAATCAATGTGCTTAAAGTACCATCCCATATGAACCTATGCAGTAAGCACTGGCTAAATCAATGTGCTTAAAGTATCATCCCATATGAACCTATACAGTAAGCACTGGCTAATCAATGTGCTTAAAGTATCACCCCATATGAACCTATGCAGTAAGCACTGGCTAATCAATGTGCTTAAAGTACCATCCCATATGAACCTATGCAGTAAGCACTGGCTAAATCAATGTGCTTAAAGTATCATCCCATATGAACCTATGCAGTAAGCACTGGCTAATCAATGTGCTTAAAGTGTCATCCCATATGAACCTATGCAGTAGGTAGGCTAAATCAATGTGCTTAAAGTATCATCCCATATGAACCTATGTAGTAAGCAGGCTAAATCAATGTGCTTAAAGTGTCATCCCATATGAACCTATGCAGTAAGCAGGCTAAATCAATGTGCTTAAAGTATCATCCCATATGAACCTATGCAGTAAGCACTGGCTAATCAATGTGCTTAAAGTATCATCCCATATGAACCTATGCAGTAAGCAGGCTAAATCAATGTGCTTAAAGTATCATCCTATATGAACCTATGCAGTAAGCAGGCTAAATCAATGTGCTTAAAGTATCATCCTATATGAACCTATGCAGTAAGTAGGCTAAATCAATGTGCTTAAAGTATCATCCCATATGAACCTATGCAGTAAGTAGGCTAAATCAATGTGCTTAAAGTATCATCCCATATGAACCTATGCAGTAAGCAGGCTAAATCAATGTGCTTAAAGTACCATCCCATATGAACCCTTGCAGTAAGCAGGCTAAATCAATGTGCTTAAAGTATCATCCCATATGAACCTATGCAGTAAGCAGGCTAAATCAATGTGCTTAAAGTACCATCCCATATGAACCTATGCAGTAAGCAGGCTAAATCAATGTGCTTAAAGTGTCATCCCATATGAACCTATGCAGTAAGCACTGGCTAATCAATGTGCTTAAAGTATCATCCCATATGAACCTATGCAGTAAGCAGGCTAAATCAATGTGCTTAAAGTATCATCCCATATGAACCTATGCAGTAAGCAGGCTAAATCAATGTGCTTAAAGTATCATCCTATATGAACCTATGCAGTAAGCAGGCTAAATCAATGTGCTTAAAGTATCATCCCATATGAACCTATGCAGTAAGCACTGGCTAATCAATGTGCTTAAAGTACCATCCCATATGAACCTATGCAGTAAGCAGGCTAAATCAATGTGCTTAAAGTATCATCCCATATGAACCTATGCAGTAAGCAGGCTAAATCAATGTGCTTAAAGTATCATCCCATATGAACCTTTGCAGTAAGCACTGGCTAATCAATGTGCTTAAAGTATCATCCCATATGAACCTATGCAGTAAGCACTGGCTAATCAATGTGCTTAAAGTATCATCCCATATGAACCTATGCAGTAAGCACTGGCGAAATCAATGTGCTTAAAGAATCATCCCATATGAACCTATGCAGTAAGCACTGGCTAAATCAATGTGCTTAAAGTATCATCCCATATGAACCTATGCAGTAAGCACTGGCTAAATCAATGTGCTTAAAGTATCATCCCATATGAACCTATGCAGTAAGCAGGCTAAATCAATGTGCTTAAAGTATCATCCCATATGAACCTATGCAGTAAGCAGGCTAAATCAATGTGCTTAAAGTATCATCCTATATGAACCTATGCAGTAAGCAGGCTAAATCAATGTGCTTAAAGTATCATCCCATATGAACCTATGCAGTAAGCAGGCTAAATCAATGTGCTTAAAGTACCATCCCATATGAACCTATGCAGTAAGCAGGCTAAATCAATGTGCTTAAAGTATCATCCCATATGAACCTATGCAGTAAGCACTGGCTAATCAATGTGCTTAAAGTACCATCCCATATGAACCTATGCAGTAAGCACTGGCTAATCAATGTGCTTAAAGTATCATCCCATATGAACCTTTGCAGTAAGCACTGGCTAATCAATGTGCTTAAAGTATCATCCCATATGAACCTATGCAGTAAGCACTGGCTAATCAATGTGCTTAAAGTACCATCCCATATGAACCTATGCAGTAGGTAGGCTAAATCAATGTGCTTAAAGTATCATCCCATATGAACCTTTGCAGTAAGCACTGGCTAATCAATGTGCTTAAAGTATCATCCCATATGAACCTTTGCAGTAAGCACTGGCTAATCAATGTGCTTAAAGTATCATCCCATATGAACCTATGTAGTAAGCACTGGCTAATCAATGTGCTTAAAGTGTCATCCCATATGAACCTATGCAGTAAGCACTGGCTAATCAATGTGCTTAAAGTATCATCCCATATGAACCTATGCAGTAAGCACTGGCTAATCAATGTGCTTAAAGCATCATCCCATATGAACCTATGCAGTAAGCACTGGCTAATCAATGTGCTTAAAGTATCATCCCATATGAACCTATGCAGTAAGCAGGCTAAATCAATGTGCTTAAAGTGTCATCCCATATGAACCTATGCAGTAAGCACTGGCTAAATCAATGTGCTTAAAGTATCATCCCATATGAACCTATGCAGTAAGCACTGGCTAAATCAATGTGCTTAAAGTATCATCCCATATGAACCTATGCAGTAAGCAGGCTAAATCAATGTGCTTAAAGTATCATCCCATATGAACCTATGCAGTAAGCAGGCTAAATCAATGTGCTTAAAATATCATCCCATATGAACCTATGCAGTAAGCAGGCTAAATCAATGTGCTTAAAGTATCATCCCATATGAACCTATGCAGTAAGCATTGGCTAATCAATGTGCTTAAAGTATCATCCCATGTGAACCTATGCAGTAAGCACTGGCGAAATCAATGTGCTTAAAGAATCATCCCATATGAACCTATGCAGTAAGCACTGGCTAATCAATGTGCTTAAAGTACCATCCCATATGAACCTATGCAGTAAGCAGGCTAAATCAATGTGCTTAAAGTATCATCCCATATGAACCTATGCAGTAAGCAGGCTAAATCAATGTGCTTAAAGTATCATCCCATATGAACCTATGCAGTAAGCAGGCTAAATCAATGTGCTTAAAGTACCATCCCATATGAACCCTTTGCAGTAAGCAGGCTAAATCAATGTGCTTAAAGTACCATCCCATATGAACCTATGCAGTAAGTAGGCTAAATCAATGTGCTTAAAGTATCATCCCATATGAACCTATGCAGTAAGTAGGCTAAATCAATGTGCTTAAAGTATCATCCCATATGAACCTATGCAGTAAGCAGGCTAAATCAATGTGCTTAAAGTACCATCCCATATGAACCTATGCAGTAAGCACTGGCTAATCAATGTGCTTAAAGTATCATCCCATATGAACCTATGCAGTAAGAAGGCTAAATCAATGTGCTTAAAGTATCATCCCATATGAACCTATGCAGTAAGCACTGGCTAATCAATGTGCTTAAAGTATCATCCCATATGAACCTATGCAGTAAGCAGGCTAAATCAATGTGCTTAAAGTACCATCCCATATGAACCTTTGCAGTAAGCAGGCTAAATCAATGTGCTTAAAGTACCATCCCATATGAACCTATGCAGTAAGCAGGCTAAATCAATGTGCTTAAAGTATCATCCCATATGAACCTATGCAGTAAGCACTGGCTAATCAATGTGCTTAAAGTATCATCCCATATGAACCTATGCAGTAAGCATTGGCTAAATCAATGTGCTTAAAGTGTCATCCCATATGAACCTTTGCAGTAAGCACTGGCTAATCAGACACAATAGTTTCTGCTTGATGGTGTTTTTTATTTCAAGGAAGTCTCTTCTAAATGAAAACCTTACTCTGGGTAGAAAATGTCATTCCAGAAAGCCAGTGCAAACTACATAGGCTAATCTGGGACCATACTTTATGCAGAAGCATTAAACTTTATTTTAACTGAGCCCTTCTCAGTTAAATTATCAAAGGGAATCTTAACAAGGAAGTATTTGGAAATTTGCCAACTTTCTCAAATTCATTCAATAGTTTTAACTCATAATTATTTACTTATAAGTATTATTTCGCTTTTTTTAAAATTAAATGTGTACATCCTTTTTTTTTATAAGAAACAGTTTTTTTTTTCAAATCTGTGAACCATTCCTTTTAACGAAACAGCTAGGTTGTTTTAACAGTCATGCATTAAACATAAAAGAGTGTAAAAATTTGTTACAAAAGAATTTTTAAAATAAGAAAACTTCACCTTGTAAAATTATTTGAAGACTCAAATTGTTAGTGTTGTCGCTATGAGACTGCAGCTGTAGATAGTGCCACGCCCCCGCGCTGGGTGTCTCCATGGTTACCACACAGCTAGTGTTGTCAGGGTCACATTGGGCTTTAACAGTGGAGTTACTGGGGCCAGGGAGGGCATGACCTCTGGTTTCCATGGTGATGGGACAACCAGTCTGGTTGCCATGGTAACAATCTTGTAGTAACACTTGGAATCTGTATGTCTGAAGAGGCACCAGGAATCTGAAATCCATAAACATAAAAAAAATCACTTAGATAAAATGCATAAACACAAATTATTATAAACAAACAAATACATGCAACTATAAAAAGTAAGACAAGTCATGTTTGAGGGATTATAATTGAGTGAAATATTGCAATTAATATCTCAATAAATAAATTAATTGTAAGCTTTTCATTTTGCTATCTTTAAATCTGGCCCAGGATTGTACCTAAATACCTCACCTCAAAATTTTCTTGGCCAGGTTTTGAAGAGAAATATGGTAGATTTTGTTTGGACTGACTTCCTCTATGTCATGTCCCGTCTCTAGATGGAACCAGTTGCGAATTCTGTACACGCATTTCACAAATAGGTCCTGAAGTAAAATGAACAACATTTAAATTATCTAAATTAATTTGAAAGGAAAATTATATGATTATAAGATTGGAGATGGGAATGGAAACAAAAACTGTTTCACCTTATTAATGGTGGTCTAAAAAAGGAATATTTGAAAGTGGTATGAAAACTATGTGTATTGTCAGTTTAAGCAAGAGTTAAGAATAAAGTCTGGAAAACCTGTGATATAACACAAGTATACCCACATCAGGCAGTATAGAACACAAGTATACCCACAACCGGCAGTATAGAATACAAGTATACGCACAGATGGCAGTATAGAATACAAGTATACCTAGAGCAGGCAGTATAAAACACAAGTATCCCCAAAGCAGGCAGTAAAGAACACAAGTATACCCACAGTATGCAGTATAGAACACAAGGATACCCACAGCAGGCAGTGTAGAACACAAGTATACACACAGCAGGCAGTATAGAACACAAGTATACCCAAAACAGGCAGTATAAAACACAAGTATTCACACAGCAGGCAGAATAGAACACAAGTATACACACAGCATGCAGTATAGAACACAAGTATACACACAACAGGCAGTAAAGAACACAAGTATACACACAGCAGGTGGTATAGAACACAAGTATACCCACAGCAGGCAGTTAAGAACACATGTATACCCACAGCAGGCAGTATTTTCCCATCTCCCTCCGGTAGATAGGCCACGCTGTACCACATCCCAGGTTTTGGAGAGATCAGCTTCGACACAAGGCTAATGTTGTTGGTGGGAACAATAAAGGTGGCACCAATGTTCCATCTCTGATCCAGGAATGCATTCTTGGGCTGTTTTTCACCCAGAGGTGTGATCAGTGGTAGACTGCCATGCTGCAGAACTCTGAAACCAAGAGATGTACGACTTGATACACGAATTTGAGATTATTAAGAGACCTTGACATAAGTGTCCTGCTCTGTGAAAACCGGGCTTCATGAATATGTCCAGTGTTTTCCCTGATTAGACTGAGCTGTCCTCACAGGCTAATCAGGGAAAACACTTTCCGCCTAAACTGGATTTTTGTTTAGAAGAGACTTCCTTTAAATAAATAATTCCATAAATGCAGGAAATGTTGTCCCTGATTAGCCTGTGCAGACTGGAATGAAACTGAGCGCACATGCATTAAGCACAGTTTACCCAGAGAGCAGCTCAATTGATCTCTTGATCTAAAAACCAAAAGGTGTCGTCCTTCCCTCAAGACTAACCAGTCTACGAATCAATAGGATCCTAAGTTAAAGCGTTCTTTACTCTAGATAATGCAGTGTTGGACACTTACGAGACTCAGGGAAATGAGACTCGGACTCCTTTTTTGTGTGTCGAGGAAGTCCAACGGACTCCTTCAGAATCATCTGTAAATTATAAAAAAATTCCTTCGTTTACTTATTTCGTTTCGCAAAATCAGAATGTCTGCCCAAAGAAAAGTTTACTCAGAATAGTCATTGTCGATCACTGTCTATAAAAACTTTCAGTTGCATTTGTTTATTGTCACATTTTAATTGTAATAATTTAATATTCACCCTCTAAATACCGCAGAAGGAAGTTTTTAATACCAAGTCATGACCTCACACTTCAACCACTGCCTGAGAGCTATAAGAGTTCTTCTTAACAAGGAAGATTATAGACAGCTGTTTTATTGATAGTGAGAAGTGTTCAATCAAATCTAAGCGATGTCGGAAGCATTTTATACAAAAAATACCATCATTTTGACAATGTACTTGAATAATACTTTTCTATGAAAACCCCTGTCCAGTCAACAAGTATGTTGTCAGAAGATACACTGCGTATACTTATTATTTTATTATTATGATGAAAATACTTTGTAAATTTTATAGTGTTTGTAACCAAAAAAAGAAATTTCATTTACGAGTTTTAATCAAACAACTTGGAACGCAAAGGACCCCTGTCTTTTAACAAAATCGTTGAATAAAAATCCTGTTAACAGTGCTCTGTCATAGCTTTCACAGATGTAGCTATTAAGAGTAGATCAAATGAGCACAACTTGCTTACAGTGAGCTTTTGTGATTACATTTTCCCCATTGTTAATCATCGTTCCTGCATTGTCCATTGTCAAAATGCACATTGTTAACACTCTAGAGAATATATTTATTTCCAATATTCACGAAACATGGTAAGAAATCCGTCTAAATGACAATTGGGTAAATTATAAAACTGCGTTCAAAAACTATATTGCTTTGTCAAATTAAATAAAAAGTGACTGAACTGTCCAGAAGTTACATGTTTACCCAATCCTCACGAAACTTGACCAGAACGCTTTTTCTAATGGTATATCTGCTGAGTTTGAAAATGGTTCAGGTCTACTGA
This sequence comes from Dreissena polymorpha, assembly GCF_020536995.1. Classification (NCBI taxonomy): domain Eukaryota; kingdom Metazoa; phylum Mollusca; class Bivalvia; order Myida; family Dreissenidae; genus Dreissena; species Dreissena polymorpha. The sequence goes on along the minus strand of NC_068363.1, from coordinate 53,540,932 downwards.
AAAATATGATTGCCAGTGGGCTAAGATATTTTCCTTATGTGGGTGTTATAAAACGTTGTGAACAATCAAGAAATCAAATGTTCTGCCACATCATAATGAAACTATCACAACAATCGTAATCATGAAATTTCTACTGAATTCATTATGTCTTCTGTCCGCTTCAAAAGACGACTTAAGGTGAAAGTAGTTTATGAAGGAATTATATAGAAGTGATTTTTGTTGATCGATCAGTTTGTCCGAAGTTTTAACTTTTAAAAAAAATAATCCCCTGGGTTGAAAATTGACCCCTCCCTGAGAGTTTCTTGCTATATATTATTGGAGCAAACACTTAAAAAATGTCTTCTCTGAAACCGCAAGGCCCAGAGGTTTGGTTTTTGGCATGTATCATTTTATTCTGGTCCTCTTCCAAGTTTTATTGTAAAGATCGCCCATTTGGGTAAAAACTGGCCACGCCCAATGATAAAGAAATGTATGAAGACGTACATATTTAAAAAAGGTTTGTTCTAAAAACATTAGGGCATGGAATTAGTTTTTGTTTAACAGCGTATTCTGGTCCTGTAACAACTATATTAAAATCATCCCTCTTGGGTTATAAATGATCCTGCCCTATGCAATACTTGTTTAATTTTATTTATTTAGTGAAAACTTTGACAGTCTTATTTTCTGAAACAGCAATGCCAAGAGGCTTGTTATTTGGCATGTTAAGTCTTATAGTAGTCCTCTGCTACAGTTGTTCAAATCATGCCCCTTGGGTAAAAACTTGCCACAGCCCTGGACTAAAATTATTGATTTAGACTTTTGTTGTAAAAATCTATAACTTCAAAACTCTTTTTCATTGAAACTGCAAGGGTCAGTATTTTGATAATTGGTGTGTAAGTTATATTAGTTTTCCTTTTTTCTTCTACCAAGTTTTCTCAAATAATGTGTCTGGGGTCAACACTAACAACACGAAAGTCTGTTGATCTCTTTCAAAATCATATTTGAATAATAAAAAAATCTCTTTTTGCAAGATCAGAGTGACTGCACTTTTGAACATCCCCAAAGTATGCCACTCATCATTCTGCTTAGGCACATTGACACAATATTTTTTATATTTTGGTTTCTTGTCGCAGTGCTTGCGAGTAGTGCTTGTGGAAACTCTCGAACTCTGAATTAACCCAATCTTGGTCGTTTTGTTTTCTCAGATCTTTACACGTAAAAATAGCTTTCGCTAAACAGTGTGTAATCACTATAAAAATCATCACAATACGTGTAATTGTTTAAACAATGCTTGTTTTATGGTCCCAATGCACAGAGGATGGGAACGGCTATGAATCAGTTGTGCGTAAATAACTCCATGCCACTAGCAAACGATAATTTCAGGGGCTTTGTTGCAGTTTGTTGGCTTTGTTATATTATGTTAAAAACAAGAGATTGCCAAGCAATATTGTAACCTACCGGTGACACTCCACCATTGTCAGTAAAAAAAATAATTGTTGCCATAGCAACCACAATTTTTGACGTAGGAACAAAATGAATTGATGTGCATAATCTCCATATTGCCATCTGTCCATGTTTCAAGTTTCATGAAAAATTTAAGAACTTTTAAAGTTATCATAGGATCCAGAAAAGTTACGGACTGACTGACACACATCTAGCGCAAACCATAAGTCTTCACTGGTAGGGGACAATAATGGGGAAAATATATAAAGCAATGGGCTGTAACGACCAATAGCGAGTATAAACAAGCAAGCATATATATAAATGCATTATACAAAGTAGATAGAGGATATTTGTTGGATTTGATGGAATATCGATTTTATTGCACTAGTGATCATAAAAATAATATTTTCACGAGTGAAAATATATTTTTTTTATGATCACGAGTGAATTAAAATCTGTATTCCACAAAAACAACACATTTTCTTGTTATTTTATGCTTTTTTTAACTGTTTATTTAAATTGTAAAAGAGTTTAACGGGTGAATTTTGCTGAAATGATGGTGTCATTTCGTCGAAAAAATGACGTCATTTCACAGTAAAACAATGAAAACTATTGCTATTTTTCACTCTTATTTTTCACTGTTTGAAACAGAGAAATATTAGTTTTATTTCACTGATATTTCTCTATAAACATACAATAATTAACTTAAATCTTGAATTATCATCCGGAAACCATTTTACTATTTCGGGTCACAGTGACCTTGACCTTTGACATAGTGACCTCAAAATCAATAGGGGTCATCTGCGAGTCACGATCAATGTACCTATGAAGTTTCATGATCCTAGGCCTTAGCGTTCTTGAGTTATCATCCGGAAACCACCTGGTGGACCGACCGACCGACCGACCGACCGACTGACATGTGCAAAGCAATATACCCCCTCTTCTTCGAAGGGGGGCAAAAATATAAATGGCATTTGTTAAATAATTTTGCAATATAAAATAACAAATGACAACAAATATTGAACAGCAGTCACTTAGAACTTCGATCTGAAACCAAGCATGGAAGAGGATTTATCAATTTCTGGTTAACAGGACTGAGTTATAACCCCAAATATACTGAATATAAAAAGTGTCATAATGTTTGGACTTCATGAAGTATGATTGGACTCCTAAATTTCAGAAGAAGGGAGTCCAAAGAACTCCTTAATCAGAATAGTTAGTGTCAAACACTTATGTGAGGAAAGTTGTTGGTATGCTTGAAGCCACTGTGACCTTAACTTAGACTGCATGTCCTCAAAATTGATAAGCATTTTAATTTCTTCAAGAATAACCAGTATTCTTAATTAAAAAAGTGTTTTCTAGGTATCCTTAAGAAAGAACAGGTCATCAATCATCATCACAAGAGAAGCGTCATCACCACTAGAATCATCATCATCGTCGTCGTGGTCATCATCATCATCATCATCATCATCATCATCATCATCATCATCATCATCATCATCATCATCATCATCATCATCATGACAGAGTAACAGTATGAGAGGCACCTACATAGTTACATTAGGAGAGCTACAGCTATGTGGGTAGGAATTTTCTGCCTGGAAACTCCATGTTGCTGATCTGGTGTTTTCTGGGACAAAGTGCTGGTCGGGTGAAGCACTGCTGAAGTCTCGATACGGATACACCACAGTGAAATCTGAAAGCTCATCTGCACTGGATACTGGACAGAAAACAGAGAAAAATGATTTGCAGAACAATTCAATGACAACTAGAAATGGCGCGGCAGAGGCCGACGCGTATCCCCACGCCGAATGTTTGACCTAGGTGTGCCCCAGGGTTGGTAATGGGGCCATGCATAGCTGAGATTGACCGTATTGTCATAAGAGAGGTTCAGTATCAATTTGAAGTGAATCGGTGTAGAAATGAAGAAATTATAGTAAAAGGCAATTTTGGGTGGGTGTGGTCTATGTGGGCGGGGCGCCCCAGGGTTGGTAATGGGGCCATGCATAGTTGAGATTGACTGTATTGTCATAAGAGAAGTTCAATATCAATTTGAAGTGAATCGGTGTAGAAATAAAGAAATTATAGTAAAGGCAATTTTGGGTGGGTGTGGTCTATGTGGGCGGGGCCCCAGGGTTGGTTATGGGGCCATGCATAGTTGAGATTGACCCTAATGTCATAAGAGAAGTTCAGTATCAATTTGAAGTGAATCCGTGTAGAAATGAAAAAATTATAGTAAATGGAATTTTTTGGTGGGTGTGGCCTATGTGGGCGGGCGCCCCAGGGTTGGGATTGGGGCCATGCATAGTTGAGATTGACCCTAATGTCATAACAAAAGTTCAGTATCAATTTGAAGTGAATCCGTGTAGAAATGAAAAAATTATAGTAAATGGAAATTTTTGGTGGGTGTGGCCTATGTGGGCGGGGCGCCCCAGGGTTGGGAATGGGGCCATGCATGGTTGAGATTGACCGTATTGTCATAAGAGAGGTCCAGTATCAATTTGAAGTGAATCGGTGTAGAAATAAAGAAGTAAATGTAAAATAACCTAAAAAAATGAGTGATAATTTCTGACGCGGCCCCACCCCAACCGCTATAACTTTTGACCCAGGGGTCAGATCAAAATTCCAAATAGTGCAGGGTCGCACATATGCTCATAGCTACCATGTGTGTAAGTTTCAAGGTTCTAGTGCTTTTAGTGTAGGAGGAGATAGTGGCCAGGACGGACGGACAGACAGACGGACGGACGGCGGAGATAACCACAATATCCCCACCTTTTTTTCAAAAAGCGTGGGGATAATGACACTCATACAGCATGAACATAAATAATTGATGAATAAGTGAATGATCCAACATCTATTTAAGTACAACTAAGTAGAAATTGATTTATCATTACAAACTTTGGAGATTTAAGATGAGTTCAACTTCAAGAAAGCATGAAATAGTTTTATTTACAAAGTACAAAATGTAAACAGATGGCAATAAATATAATAATATAACAAGAGGGCCAAGATGGCCCTAGTTTGCTCACCTGAGAGGAGTTAGTTCATTCAATCTTTACCAAATGTCAAACTTGACCTAGATATTGTCCAGACAAAACATCTTGGTCAAGTTTCATCATTATTGAACCAAAACTCTGGCATATGGAGTGTTTTTGTTTTTGAAAGATTTGACCTGGATAACTATATTTTGAGTTGACCCCCCCCCTTACCAAACATCAAACTTTGCTAACAAAAATAAATATTATGACCAAGATTCATCATAAAATCTGAAACAAAATTAAGACCTCTAGAGTGTTTACAAGGATTTTGTATAATATAATGAAAACTTTGACAATCCAAGGGCAATCAGGTGAGCTAAAAGTGTGTTGCACCGATCTGAGGCATTTTCCAACTTGTTCGAGAAATCAATAAAATCAATGTATTGACTAATTTTCTCTATGATTAGGCAAAAAATGTGACTTCTATAGTGTTCGATAAAAAGGTTTCTCTCTAGTCACATAAGAAAAATTGCCCATATAAAACCAATCTTTTCCCCAAGTTTCATGATGATTGGGCAAATAATTTGACTTCTAGAGTGTTCACATGCTTTTTTTACTATATAAATATAAGAAAACTGCCCCCCCGGCAGCCATGTTTTTCAACTGACCGGAACCTTTTTGGAACTCAACTCTAGTAAACAAATGTTTTGACCAAATATCATGAAAATTGGGCCAAAAATGTGACTTCTAGAGTGTCACATGTTTTCACTATATACATATAGAGTAAAATGCCCCGCCCACTGGTGGCCATGTTTTTTCATCGATCTGGACCATTTTTGAACTCGTCCGAGATATCAATAAAACCAATGTTTTGACCAACTTTCATGATGATTGGGCAAAAATTGTGACTTCTAGAGTGTTTACAAGGTTTCTCTATAGCCAAATAAGGAAAACTGCCCCGCCCACTGGCGGCCATGTTTTTCAATGGACCAGAACCCTTTTGAAACTCAACTCTCGTATCAAGAAAAAAAATGTTCTGACCAAATTTCATGAAAATTGGGCCAAAAATGTGACTTCTTGAGTGGTCACATGTTTCCACAATATACATATAGAGAAAAATGCCCCGCCCACTGGCGGCCATGTTTTTTCACCGATCTGGACCATTTTCGAACTCGTCCAAGATATCAATAAAACCAATTTTTTGCTCAACTTTTATGATGATTGGGCAAAAATTGTGGCTTCTAGAGTGTTTCCAAGGTCTCTCTATAGCCAAATAAGGAAAACTGCCCCGCCCACTGGTGGCCATGTTTTTCAACGGACCAGAACCACTTTTTAACTCAACAAACATATCATTAAGGCCAACATTTTGACCAAATTTCATGTTCATTGGGCCAAAAATGTGACTTCTAGAGTGTCACATGTTTTCACTATTTGCATATAGAGTAAAATGCCCCGCCCACTGGCGGCCATGTTTTTTCACCGATCTGGACTATTTTTGAACTCGTCCAAGATATCAATAAAACCAATGTTTTGACCAATTTTCATGATGGTTGGGCGAAAATTGTGACTTCTAGAAAGTTTACAAGGTTTCTCTATAGCCAAATAAGGAAAACTGCCCCGCCCACTGGCAGCCATGTTTTACAACAGACTGGAACCACTTTTGAACTTAACCAACATATCATTAAGGCAAACATTTTGACAAAGTTACATGAAGATTGGGCATGAAATGTGACTTCTACAGTGTTTTTCTTTTTTTTGACCTAGTGACCTAGTTTTTGACCCAGCATGATCCAGTTTCGAACTCGATCAAGATATCATTGGGACAAAATGTTCTGAGCAAATTTCATGAAGATCGGACAAAAAATGTAGCCTCTAGTGTTTACGAACAAATGTGGACGGACGGACAGACGAGGGACAAGACCGGTCACAAAAGCTCACCTGAGCAATCAGGTGAGCTAAAAACCAGTGCTCCAGCTAGGATTTTGAAAAGGGCAGGGAGTTAATTTGTCAAAAGAACACTTCAGCTTGTTCAGCATGTGTTATGCAAGTATATATTTCATACAATATGCACTTATTATAAGTTATATTTTAAACATTATTGCTATAATAAATAAAATCAATTAATTTATTGAAATGTAGTAGGACTGGTTTTCTCCCTTCATTCCAGTTATTGCCCTTTAAATGTAAAATTTAATCATATGTTGTGGTCAATATTTTATCATACAATGTATGTTTTGTATCATGGTATTATGATATATTTATGTCCAGTGTTCGACACTAACGGGAGTCCGTTGGACTCCTTCAAAAATATCTTTGAATTATAAAAAAATCGATTTGTTTCTCAAAATCAGAATGTCTGTACAAAAAACATTTTACTCAGATTAGTCATTTTAGAACACTGTCTGTAACAAGAAATGTGTTTGTCAGAAACACAATGCCCCCTACTGCGCCCCTTTGATTGATTTATTATTTTTATTATATCCCTTTAAAAAATATTATTTCCCTTGTAAAAATGATCTGTACCTGCCAAATGATAAATAGAAATTATCTCCCTTTAAAGCTTGTTCTTTCCCTTGGATTTGTTTTTTTAACCTTTGACCTTGAAGGATGACCTTGACCTTTCACCACTCAAAATGTGCAGCTCCATGAGATACACATGCATGCCAAATATCAAGTTGCTATCTTCAATATTGCAAAAGTTATGGCCGATGTTTAAGTTTTCAGACGGATGGACAGACTATTCAAATGCTATATGCCACCATACCAGGGGCATAAAAACTTTAAGTTGCATTTGTTTATTGTAACATTAAAATTGTAATAATTTAATATTCACCCTCTACATACTGTAATACAAAGTCATAACCGCACACTTAAACCACTGCTTGAGAACTGTAAAAGTTCTTCTTTACAAGGAAGATTATAGACAGCTAGTCTATTGATAGTGAGAAGTGTTGAATCAAAAGTGATATCGGAAGCATATTCAAATCCATAACAAAACCATCATTTGGACTATGCACTTGAATAAGTATTTTTCTTTTGTCCCATGAAAACTCCTGTCTGGTCTACAAGTTTGTTTTCAGTAGATGCATTGTGTATACTTATTATTGTATTATAATGATGAAAATACTTTGGTCAATCGTATAGTGTTTGTAAGCAAAAAAAAGATATACCTTTTACCAGTTTTAGTGAAACGACTTGAAACACAAAGGACCCAGTCTGTTAACAAAATCGTTGAATTAAAACACTGTTCATAGTGCTCTGTCATATCTTACACAGATGTACCTAGCAAGAGTCCTTATTAGATCTCATGAACACAACTTGCTTACAGTGAGCTTTTGTGATTACATTTTGCACATTGTTAATCATCGTCCTTAGATTGTCCGTTATCAAAAATGTTCATTGTTAACACTCGAGAGATCATATTTAATTAATATATTCATGAAAGTTTGAAAGAAGATTGGTCTAAATGACAATTGGGTAAATTACAAATCTGCGTTGAAGAACTATGTTGCTATTTTAAATTTAATGAAAAGTTTCTTAACATTCCAGAAGTTAGATGTTTACCCAATCCTCATGAAATTTGCAAAGAACGCTTTTTTAAATGGTATATCTGCTTAGTTTGAAAACAGTTCAGGTCTACTGAAAAATTTGGGTGCTAGTGGGCTACGACGTTTTCCATATGCAGGTGAAACTTTGTGAACAATCTAGAAGTCAACTGTTTTGTCAAATCATCATGAAACAATCAGAACAAATGTACTCATGATATTTCAACTGAATTTGAAATTGATTCTATCCGTTCCAAAATACGACTTAAGGTCAAAGTAGTTTAGGTAGGGATTATTCAGAAGTCACTCTTGTTGATCGTTCAGTTCTTCCGAAGTTTTAAAATGCGTTTTTTACAATAATTAACTCAAAAATTTGTTAAATATTTTTGCAATCCGAGATAACAAATGACAACACATATTGAACAGCAGTCGCTTTGAACCTTGATTTGGAACAAAACATGACAGAGGATTACCAGTAACAATTTATGGTTAAGATGTGTCATAAACCGAAAAATACGGTATAAAGAAGTGTCATAGTTTTTGGACTATCTGAAGTATGGTCGGACTCCTAAATTTCAGAAAAAGGGAGTCCAAGGAACTCCTAACTCAGAATAGTTAGGGTGGAACACTGTATGTCTATTGTAAAAATGTTTTATTAACAAATTGTATCGGGAGACTTAGATGTACGTTTTTTCAGGTTGTAAATCTGGAGTGAATCTTTAGCTGAAATTTTTAATAAGGATTCAGGCCTTTTCCGCTCCATTTTGGGAAAACGCCACACTAGAATTTTGGGAATTTTGCGTCGTGAAAAATCATATTTTGAGAAAAAAATAATCTAAAATCTGGCTAAATTGGGAAAAATAATCGCATGTATAGTGTTTCTTATATTTCAAAGAAGCCGTTAGCTGGTAAATAATGACTATTTTGTAACCATATTATTTAAGTTTTACAAAATAATAAGTGTACATTACCATGCCTATGTTAATAAAATATAAACAAACACAATGTCAGTATTCAAAATTTCTTAACCACAAAGTAACAACTATTGTTTAAGATTTTAGGACTGGTTTAATGCCTTAAAATAAGAAGAATATCAAAGTTATTTTATAAGACAATTACTAACAAATGAATTTATCTATAATCAATTTAAGATATCAAAAAAAAGAATCTTACGTCGCATCTTGTTGTTGAATTTGCGGAAATCATTTGTAACGATCTTCGTTTATTACTAGAAATATTTCGGTGCATTCTAATACTTACCTCACCCGATGTTGTTGTTTTTCTTTTTGTTTGTTAAAAAGGGACGAAATTGTTGGCGTATTTTTCAAATCTTTTTTTTTATTTGGCAACGTAATATTAGCTGTTGTGAGATGCATTTTGATGATTAATGATTACCTCCACAGTGCGCGCATAGATACAAAGTCGGGCTCAAAACAAGTGGGTTTTCCCCAATGTTTAGTTTGCGGATTAAGGTTAACGTTATTTTGCGCATTTTTAGCGGCTGAAAAAAAATCAACTAAGCAATAGTTGGAAGTTGGAATTGTGATTTTTTTTTCAATTGGGGAAAAAACAACCACATTTGCATTGGGAAATTGAGGCCCATATTCGGACCCGTGGCATAGGGCGGAAAAGGCCTAGGAATAATATCTGGTATATTGATAATATATTCATAAGTTTAGAGGGAAATATGAGACATAACAGTTAACTTTCTTAGTTTCTGAGTTCTTTGTTAGATTTGATCCCTTAACGCAGATTTGATCCCTTAACGCCTCGTTAGATGTAAAACTTAGGAACCCATACTATTACAGAATCTTTAAATTAAATTTACTGTATATTAATGTGATCAGATTAAACAAGGGCATCATGGGGGTGAAATGGGGGCAGGGTTAGACATTGATGTGCCTTTCTGTCTTGACCTAGCTGAAGCACTGTTTAGTGTTACAAAAAAGTGATACATGCAAACTAAACCAATTGTGTACATGCAAACTATTAGTAAAAACAATACGATAGTCCATTTAGGCTCTAAAAGTTACATATCTTAACCACATACAATGAAAGAAACAATAACAAGCAAGAACAAGTATATCATCTTACTTGAAATTATGGATAAGAAAAGATAAAGAATCATATTCATGTTTGACATTCAATCATGATCCATCCAACTTCCAAACTGCCTCCACTTTATAATTGCAAACGAGGATGTTCAAAAATACAGCAAGCAAATCCGAACAAAAGTCTTGTCGGTTCGATTATTTGACACGAATGACTGTCCAGAATGTCTTGTCTTAAATTATTTTAAGTTAATAAATACAAAATTTACAATGACATCCTTTAATGATATGACAGATCCGCATCCTGACTATGCAATTATTACAACACCGTGTATTTTTCAAGGAGCACCTGTTTGGTTACTAGGGTTTCCGCGTTCTAAGATGGAGACTTAGAAAACATTTCGTTTTTCTTTAAAGCAGATACGACTGAAAATCTTACAAAATGACAGATATTTTGTGCAACTGGCTCAATGAAGAGCTCAAGATTTCTCAAAGAACTGGTAATTTACCATGCATACAACAATTTTTCATTTTTAGAACTTTGATTTTAATGATTTTCGGATATAATGTTTCGGATGTGTTTATTCTTCATGGGTTATTTCCATAGTTTTGTATTAACATCGACAAGTAAAGTGTTCCGGATGTTTTGATTACATTTTTTGTTTGTTTGAGAAGTTGTCTGCCATTAGCTTCATACAGCTGTCCCTTCAGATCATAGTATTGTGTTCAATAAAAAATATTTTTCTATCATAGTTTTTGTTGAATAACCCACTGTCAGTACGACAGGCGTATGTAATAATTTATGTATTCTATATCCTTGTTGAGTAGTGGATAATTTTGTAAAAGCATCTGTAATAATATTAATAATAATAAATAATCGCTTGTGTTGATGGTGTCAAACTGCCATCTTGAAAATAGGTTTCTTGTTGAGCCATGCATTCTGACTGGCAATTCAAATTTCAAGATTTGCATATTAAAAATAGCCTAAAAAATGACATTGCAGTGGAGGTTTATTTCTTTTGAAAAAAAGTCAACCGACGATGTATGTAAAATACTCATGAATTAAGGTTTTTGTGTTACTTAGGAACGCTATATGAACAATTAATAAAAGGGGAAATAGTTGATAAGAGTTCTGAGGAATTACAATATTGACCTATTTTTGTCACATTTTTTATCAGCAAAAGGATGGTGACCAGGTTAAAACTTTTTTCCATAGCAACTGCATCATGTGTGAACATTCTATCAAGTAATTTCACGCGATCTCTATAACCAAAACTCTAAAAGAACCCACAACTTAACAAGAAACTACCATATATGCTAAGGAATAAAATCACCACTGCTTGCTTTGCATTTATGATCTGATAACGTACATCACTTCTCCAGACAAATGTTATTTAACAACAAATTAATATTATTATTATATATATTTTTGTAACTATAACAAGCTCTTATTTTTTTAATTTCAGTTTGTAACATAACGCACACAAAACGCACATTTGGGGCATTGTTGGATTTATATAATGATCGAAATTTGTACCACATTTCATACAATCTTAAATAGGCAGCCATCTGGATCAACAAATCTTTATCCTCGGGTTATAATTACCGGACACGAATATTTGCTTACCGTATGTGCCAATCTTCGGTCATTTCCGTATGTATTCGTTAGGTGTCCGTTGCATACGTATATTTAGGTTGCAGACACGTGACTTAACAAACGGCCTATCAGAATTGTACATGTAGACACGTGACGTTACACAGCCAATCAGAATTGTACACATAACAATTATCAAAGCTTTCGTTGTTTATATCTATATTTATAGACAGTCTTACTTAAACGGCCGAACATACAAGTCGCATTATTGCTGGCTTTCGCGGGATGGGCCCATTGCGGGCTTCGCATGTATCTTGTATTTGACAAACATTTTGGAAACGTTGTGTTGTGTTAATAAGCAGAAATAAAACGCAAAGAAATCAGAAATGAACTTTGTTGGTTACTGTGTCTTTTCCACGAACGATACACAATTACGTGACACAGTACATTTTATGGAGCCGTGTACCATGGATACGACCGAAGTACGATCACAAGTGCGATCACGTGCCGAAAAAATGAAAACATCACAACCACAACGCGACATGAATTCAGGTCAGTTGTTTAAAAAATTATGGCAAACTTGGAGAGGGAATTTCAAAATTTATAAAGTAGAAAATGAAAGTAAAAGGCGTCATGACAACGAAATTTTTAAGAATTGTTTTAAAGAATTTTATGTAGTTAGATGTTAAACATAATAATGATGATAATAAATTATGTATGAACAAATTTTGCAAATATAAAAATCATGCCAATTTTGCATTTATCGGTACATTTTTATAAATAGCGGTGAATCGAGAATAAAAAGAGATATTTGAGTTTTACATTATTTTTATGAGTTATGGAAATCATTAAATTAAAGGTGTACACACAGAGAGTATTTAAAGAATTTTTATATATATTTTTGGTATTGTTAGAATATAGGATTATGTACGGACATATGGGTTTTTTTGCATACCAATACATTTTAAATTGTTAGAATGTTTGTAAATTTTCATTAAATTAAAATGTACGAGAAAAATAAGAGTATTCAAAAAGTTTTGTTTATTATTTTAATAAAGAAAATAAGGCGGGTTTTGTTTATTAGAATGATAAAGAAAATTAAAGAGGACGAATAAATAAAATTATTGGAAAATTTAAAAATAGTTTCAGAATTGTAAAAGAAAGAAATAGGAAATAAGAACAGTAATGGTAATTGCGAATATGAATAGGGCAGACACTTAAAAAAAATATTATGTAAATATGTATATACGTCATTGTGTTGATTGCAAATATATGTAGGATATCGGTAATATTGAAGGTCTTGAGTAATTTTAAGTAAGAATTTAATGCGATCTGATGCGTATAGCGCAGTTAAAATATAACGATATGTACGCATTAAATTTCTAATATAATTGTTTAAGGGTTACAATTATATTTTATGAGCACGGCTGACTGATCAGCGTTCGGACATACCGAGCCCGAGGTTGTGATAACCTTAGCGTCCTCATGAGTAAGAGAATTTATCCCTGTGCCATCGAAGCAAATTACGCTATGGACAGAAGATGCGATGTCGCATAAGAATTATTTGAGTAGTTCGATTAGGAGCAATGACCTGAATTTTTAAGTATACCGATACGTGTTCTTATATTATGAATGCATATATATAAAAGTCTGCCTTGTCATATTTGCGCATTTTTACAAGTGCACAGGTCAAACATGTCAATAAATCTATGCCCAACGGCAAAACTTTAGTGATAAAGATGAGGTTTATGAAACCATGATATGAACAGGTACGTCTATCATTACCCATTACTCTAGGTCAATAAAGTGGCGCGCGCCTGTCAAAAATTTACTTGCTGCACGTGCGTAAAATGATTATGCCTAAGGCGGTACACAAGTCATATTAAGTAAATGGCTTGTCAGATGTCAAACTGTCATGTACTTATCCGAAGTATGTTTTGAGGAATTGACTAATATTTTTTCGTTGTAAAGAATTTATTTTTTTGAATAAGATATCACAGTAAGTTGTCATGACGATATTTAACAATAACTAAGGGGATATTTATAATGTTTGCCATGATTTTGAACAACTGATGCGTGTATCTGCACAACACAAATGAAAGATCAAGATTTCAAGATTACGCCTTTAAAGATCGACATCGCGAAAACAAACGACTTCCACAACGAATTAACGACGGTACTTCATTATCATGGAATGCATTATAGAAACATCATTGGGTTTTGCTCTCAAAGCGAAACACATGGTTTTTTATTGCGAGAAGAAAAATCAGCGCCTGAGAATCTTTTAAGGACAAAGAGTGACGCAACACTGGACACGATTCTTATGACGTTAAACACTATAGAGTAGATGCAGCCGTTCAACTGTTTGACGTGCGTAGATAACGCATTTGGAATGATACTTCCGAGGCCTAAGACATCAAGGAGAACACTGCTATAGTTAATACCTCGTGAGCATTATGGCCAATAGAAGATCTTAATGTCCCGAGAGAAATGAAGACGCTGGGGCCATCAACAAAAGTACAAACGACAACGAAAACAACAACAACGATGAATACAACGGAAACGACAATCGACGACGCAAGTTAAACATCGGAAAGCAGAGCTGAATCAACAAACGCATTCCAATTGCCACGGGCGAATCCACAATCGGCTTATCTTCATGACGGCGGCAATGACTTCAATGAAACATTGTATTCGCCGCGAGCTACAACTTCAAGACAACATGGACGACACCAGATGTACAGATGGCCAACGATCAACATATGATGTTCTACACAACGTTTCGATTGACATTTAAATTGTATATCAATTACTAATATTATTTATTTCAGCAGAGATGCTTGTCAAGGAAATTATATTGTTATCCGCATATTTTCCATCATTTGAGTGTGTTTATATAAATGTAGTTTTTGTTATTTAATAAGTAATTCAATAGTAAAATTTTAAAAGATTTTTTTAAATCATAAAATAAAAAAAAAATCAAATTAAGGGGGAAAGTTGTGTAACATAACGCACACAAAACGCACATTTGGGGCATTGTTGGATTTATATAATGATCGAAATTTGTACCACATTTCATACAATCTTAAATAGGCAGCCATCTGGATCAACAAATCATTAGCCTCGGGTTATAATTACCGGACACGAATATTTGCTTACCGTATGTGCCAATCTTCGGTCATTTCCGTATGTATTCGTTAGGTGTCCGTTGCATAAGTATATTTAGGTTGCAGACACGTGACTTAACAAACGGCCAGTCAGAATTGTACATGTAGACACGTGACGTTACACAGCCAATCAGAATTGTACACATAACAATTATCAAAGCTTTCGTTGTTTATATCTATATTTATAGACAGTCTTACTTAAACGGCCGAACATACAAGTCGCATTATTGCTGGCTTTCGCGGGATGGGCCCATTGCGGGCTTCGCATGTATCTTGTATTTGACAAACATTTTGGAAACGTTGTGTTGTGTTAATAAGCAGAAATAAAACGCAAAGAAATCAGAAATGAACTTTGTTGGTTATTACTGTGTGCTGTCAACGAACAATGTGTAATTACGCTACAAGTTCAAAAAGCTAAGGCATGAGAACTTCCTTTATCTATACTCCACTCTTTCTACAACATGCATTACAAAATAACCATAAAACAATAGATAATTATCCGAGTCTGCCTGCCTTTTTGCAACTTAAAATAATCAAGTCACCACAACTATATGCCATGTGACAAACAGGGGACTGTTGCCGTCAATGAAGCTTCTAAGTCCAATATTTTCACATTTCATTGAACCTCTATCACTTCGTTACCCCAAGGCCCTATGTGAATCTTCCGCCACTCCCTTGTATGATGTCTGTAGACTCCTTTTCTTCATATGTTGTCCAACTCACAACCGCAGTGAAGTGACCAATTTACCAATTGTCAAGCCTTACATGTATATATTGGCAAACAGAGTGCCCCCTAGTCAATGAATCGGAAAGTAATGAGTGGGAAATTGCCAACGTTTCCAAATTCCCTGTTTATTTGGCGAAGATTACTGAATAGCCTCTGTACTCTACGGAGTTTTCCAATCATGAATTTCTTTTTCACTGCCACAGAAACAAGCTTAATATATATGCAAGGTTTTACAAGAAACATTCCTTATATATCAAATACTATTAAATGCTTTATAACTCACTTCTTACATGAAAATAAACAGGACTTTTCATCAGGAAATTGAGAAGATGCGCGATATATTTATAAATGCTCATTTTGGGAAGACCGTGTTTTTGCAACAGGGTCTTTTTCATTGTGCAGAAGTATTAAAAGACACATTGTGGTGCGTTCTTAATCATCAGGGCTCACGCAACTGGGCGACTCGGGCGATTATATCGCCGCAGCTTCCCTGTAATCGCCCTGATCAAAAGCACCGGCGATAACCACTTCGCCCTAAAATCTGGCAATTATCATATCCGCAGCGCTATCAAAGTTGCTTCTGTTTATTACCGAATATACGCCGACGTCAATCAACTGACCGAATCGACGAAACTCCGCCCCCGGCGTAGTAAATTACCTATTGAAAATTGATAAGCAACAATTCACAGCCCTCGTCATACAGGTATATGGCAGGGTTCTCTCCTGACTAATCGGAGCGTGGGTTACAAACTCCATTTCGGCTAATAGAAAACATGCCGACACCGGGCTAGACACTTTGTTAATGGATGACAATTATCGCATTCAATGTCCCCAAAACAATGTGGATTAAAAGAATGTCGGTCTCTATGTATTAATTGGTATCTGTTCTTGGTAGACAGGTATGTATATTTTATGCTCCTCGCCCGTATTGTCCGTTTTTCAAACCGTGAAAACTTGCTTTTCGCGAGTAGTAGATGGCTTAAAATGGTCCAGGACGGGATAAGATGAGTTGATGCCGACGAAAAGTGCGAACAATTAACGTATGTCCCCAGTAATGACGAATCTTTATACTCATTATCTTGGTCATGATCATTCTGAATCGAGAACTCGGACTGTTAACACAAAATATATGTTTATAGGTGTCTATCGCAACCAGTGTTTATTTTTGGTGTTATCACTTCATATACACTTATATTTGTTAATGCAGCATCAACATACTAAAACAATATCCCGGAGAGAGAAAAATAATGCATTTAATATCAAGCGTACATTTCGTTTGACAACTGATCATGTACTATGTAAATTTAGTTTTGGTGCAGATTCGTTCATACGACACACGAACACATATCAATCCTTAATAAAAAAAGACAGTTTCTCTCGGCTTAGAGGGCTGGGGCAGTAATGTGAAATATCGAATATAATACTTTAAGATACGCTGGCCGAAACGCTTGGAGTGATATTATGCGCATATAACAGTATATGCTATTTTTATAGGTGTCTATCGCAACCGTAAATTTAGTTTTAGTGCAGATTCGTTCATACGACACACGAACACATATCAAATATAATACTTTAAGATACTGGCCTAAACGCATAAAACACATTTTCGCATGACGCGGCTATGAAAGAGTGATTTAAATGTGTCGAAAAAAAATCTAGGTAGATCAATTCCCGCGTCGTTGCGGTAATGTTTGTTAAAGTTGTTATTGTCATGCAAACTCGTTGATTTAATCCAATGTTTAATGTAAGCAAGTGTTTGTTTTTTAATTGAATTGTAAACAAAGTTGGTTAAAGTCTTCGGAAAATTTGCACTCCGTGTGAATTGACAGTTTGACGTCATCAAAGGATAGTCGCTTCCTGTCTGAAGCAATAATGCGACAAATTTCTCGCCGACAAATTTTTGTCTAGCAATCAACATGCCGAACTAATCGTGTGTTTGTTCCTCATTGGTAATCGTCCAATTAAATAATAGCACGTTTATAGCTCCGCCTTCGAATCTTTTGCAGAGAACGGAGGTGGAGTTTAACGGTTAATTGAGCAAGTGTTTTACGCAAGTTGAGTTCCGATGTGCCGAAATTATAATGGCGGACGCCCGTGTTTACAAAATTCCTAAACGCATATATCGTAAATAACGGCAGTGTTTTATTAGATTATTTATACTATTTTATCTACTTTAATATCGGGTTTGTTTAATATAATTAACATGTTAAACAATATTAATGCGTCACAGACTCGGAAATAAATTTGATGGGGTCGCAATTTTACTGATGCTGATTTTCCTATTGTCTGTAATTTTTACCCGAAATAAATCTTGAGAATTCCTTGAAAGTCTGCAAGCTGTACTATTAGTAAAAAGTGCTTTTTGTACTGAGCTGAAGTGCTCAAATTCAAACATACATGTATATATTGGATTTTATGCTTTGCTCTTGTGTCATATGTATGAACTGATAAATTAGTGCTTATAAAACTGATTTTTCAACATTATTTTCTTATGTTTTTATGCTTATATTTTTGTCAGTAATAAATTTATTAAAAGGAATGATTTTATTACTTTAGTTCATACACATTAACAAGTCATGGTTCACAATGGTCCATCGTTGATCGCAAAAGATCCACTTCTCCCTAAATCTGCCCCACTTCTCCCTCTCCAGAGCTTAGGGAGAAGTGACTTCTCCCAAAAATTGGAGTCTAGCTTGAGCCCTGATCATAATAGAGCTCATTGCTCTAATTTTTTACAATTTGGGAAATTTCTCTATCAATTTTGGGAAAAATGACCTTATTTTAAATTGGGTAGGGGCCGAATTTCACCCCCTGTTATATAAGGGTGAAAAGCCCTGATTAACTTACTTCACAAGTAACATCTCTTTACTTGGCAAATGTAAAATTATGGGAAGTTATTTTAATGTAACAGTGAAGAAATGTACAGCAGCTTATTTTACCCGGAAACCATTGGTCACAATGCATTTCATTTTATTTAAGCCTAATATCTTCCAGAAAGACCATGATCAACTGCATGTGATGATACATGACCAGAAATCTGGCAGATGAACCATGGATATTTTTTTTTCATTTTCAGATCCAACAACATTTGAAAAAGACTTTGCCTCCGGTTACTTGATAGGAGAGGTGTTGAACAAGTATCAGCTCCAGAATGACTTTGATAAATTTTCGCAGAGCAAGTAAGTATGAAAAATGTAATTGCATGCTGTTTTTAGCACACTGCATACATTATTAACAACACTTTAACTACAACAAAATATGTAATATATTTTTTTTCTTTAATTTTTGTACAGGATACATGATTTTAGAAAGACTATAAACCGAATTGTCAGAGCTATAACTACTGATGTCCACGTTGGCTTAATGCTCAGTTTTAGGTAAATGTGCAAAATCTCCATATCACTTGTACTACTACAGGTATTCAATTGAAACTTCAAACAGAATATTTTAAATATCGATATATCATATTATTCATCATTAAAAGGGAGTTAAAACATGTTTTGAGCTTACAAAAATATGCTGAAGCATACATATCTGTTTGCATATACATTAATGTCCTGACATGTTATATCATGATCCAGATAAATTGTGATCGCAGTCCATGAATCCAGTTAGAACATAAACCAGATTTAAATATGTTAGAAACCTTGCTTTTGATTAGATTGTTTTACAGGTAATATAGTAGAGGTAGCTTACATGCAGGCCTTGCTTCAAACTTATTTAAATTCAACTATTAATTAATAGTTGAAAATCTAGTTTTTTGGCATAGTCAAAATTCTTGTTTACATTTATCTTTAAGTTAACATATACTAAATTAAAAAGAATAGTCACCTTTTAATGTTTTTATAGTCATTATATCAGAAGACTTAAAGAAAATGTACATTACTCTATAGAAGAAGAAGAATAGTTAAGCGCACTGCATGTCATGGGACATCTCTTTTATTTATGAAATTTACATGCGAGATAATGAGTATTTTAGTTTAACATGGTCTTCTGTGTTATTAATTCTATGACTCATTGTTTACCAAGAACATCAGACTCAAAGCTCAACAACTTCACCCGTATTGAGCCCACGCTGCATCTGCTCGCCATTCCCATTGACACCAACTTGGCCCGCGCCATCATGACTGAGACCCACGGGGTTGCCACGCGGCTCATGTACCAGCTGTATGTGGCTCTCAACAACAAGAAGAAGTCCAACCTGACAGGGGTTGCCATGGAGACCATGAGACCTGCGGCCCCAGCTAAACTGAACGCCGTGGAGTCAGAAATTTATAAAGATGTGAGTTTTTATTGTATTTTAGCCTTGCTTTTGGAAAACAGAACTTAATGCATATGAAAAATGTTTTGTCTCAGATTAGCCTGTGCAGTCCATGCAGGCTAATCAGGGAAAACTCTTTCCGCTTTAATGATATATTTTGTTAAAAGGAAGTTTCTTCATAGCAAACATCTAGTTTAGATGCCAAGTGTCCTCTATGATTAGCCTGTAACGCCACTTTACACTCATGCATTATACCCTGTTTTCTCAAAACAAGATTCATTTTTATTTAAAACTTTAATATTTGTGTACGTTTTGTTAATCATTCCCAGGCTTGGCGAAATTGCCGGTCCGCCAGTCCTGACCGGCAGATTTCCATTTGGTCCGAAAGGTTTAACAAGAATGTCGGTCCTGGCGACCGGCAAAATTGGAAGAGCAAACCCCTTTCTACATCATGACAATGAAATTGCTCATTGTTTTGATGTTTGCAATAAGTTTGTGACGTACAATTGGCAAATCCGACTGATTACACAACACCTACTTCAAACTCAGTCGCAAAATCGGCAACTGCGTTCTAACAAAAAAGATCTTGATAGTTTTGACATATTTTTTGAGTAGCTAAGGACATTTAAATATGCATTTCTTTATGAAGCATGGCTTTAAAAAGGTTGTTTATTAAATATGAACAATGTTCTAGTGATATCTTTATAACATGCACTCGTCATTGGGCTCCAAAGATGTTATCATTTGACATTGTACAAGTAAGTGTCCATTAACCGCAATTTTATTTTCGATACTTCTTGTTACTTTAGTTTACGTTGTTTTAATGCCTAAATGGATATAATTGGTCAGTTAAGTATAGTTTGGCCAAGTAGATGCATATTTCGTTGGATGATCATCATCCAACATGTCGTTTTTATGTTGTTTTTTTGGTCCAACTAAATTTTCTCCGGACCGGCACATTTTCTGAAAAAAAGAGAAGATATTAAATCTAGGAGAAAAATAAAATTAGATTTGAAGTTGAGTGCAGATTAATATACCCCTTGTAACTGCTAAATAATAAACCTTTCGCGCAATATTAATTTGATTGTCTGGAAATATTACTACTGTAAATGCCATTGAGTTCACCATTGTGTTTCCATGGTATGTGTATAATTCTTTATTTTAATGTCTGGAAAATGCATTGTATTATTCCCATGAATCCTTTCATTACACCCAAGTATTAAGAGAAGAGTGAAATTCTTAGATAGTCAGTATGTTACACTTAGGTAATAGTAGAGGAACCGAATTTTGAAGGCCTTTGCAAACCGTTTGGATCCAGATGAGATGCTGCAGAACATGGCGTCTCATCAGGGCCCAAACTGTTTGCTCTTCTGATAGTATTCTTTGAAAAAAATTGAAGAAAATGCTAATTTTAACAATTCAGCAGACGACATTTTAGCAGACGACAAAATTCCCAGCATGCAAAGGCTTAAGTAATATTAGAGGAGCAGTATTGGTAGAACCTGGGTTTCTGACGATTGGAAAATGTTCTGCTGCCAAACTTAAGCATGTTTTTTGTGTTCTCTGACAGCGTCTCAAGCACATGACACCAAGGCAGAGTGAACTGGAGCTACAGGAGGTCGTGCAGAAATTCCATGAGAAGCAGATGGAGATGGAGAAGGTGGCGTTCCGTGAGAGATTCCTGGAGCAAGAACGAATACGAGAGCAGCAGCAGAAAGAGCGCAGGCTGTTGATGGAGCGGTCTCGAGCTATGAAGCTTAAACAGAGTGAAATGGTCGCTAGAATCCAGTAGGTTGGCTTTAGAGCCTCATTCTGGGAAATCTGGGCTTAAAGCAGTCTAATCTGGGATGACACTTTCCACTTTTATGGAATTTTTTGTTCATAGGAATTCTCTTCTTAATGAAAATCAAGTCTAGGTAGAAAGTGTCTTCCCTTGTTTGCTTGTGTGGAATGCACAGGTTAATCTGAGACAACACTTTTCGCAAAATCTTTTAGCCCAATTGTCCTATACAAGAACGAGGCTTATTGTGTTGTTAAGTTATATTTTTAAATGATAAACATTACAGATGTTTCTTCACAAATTGCCTGTATTTGGCAATGGGATATGTATTTCTATGTTCATTTTGTGTAATACTCCAAAACAACACTGATATGCTTCATTAAGGTATGGTTCACAATGTACATTTTAGTTAATTTGTATATGCTTAATGCTGGTATACTGATATACCAACAGAAAAAAATCTGAACATGGCAAGTCATTTTTCATTTTTTGACTGTATGGGAAATATCTGCATAAGTTTCCAGATATATACTTTTTTATAAAAAGTTTGTTTTTTAGATAATTTTTCATGCACATTTTGTCTTGCTGTTTTCATGGTACTGTCCTGTATAGAACATCTCAACCCTGCAATTCTCCCATGTATGGTTATACTTGCCGACCTGTACATCTCAACCCTGCAATTCTCCCATGTATGGTTATACTTGCCTACCTGTACATCTCAACCCTGCAATTCTCCCATGTATGGTTATACTTGCCTACCTGTACATCTCAACCCTGCAATTCTCCCATGTATAGTTATACTTGCCAACCTGTACATCTCAACCCTGCAATTCTCCCATGTATGGTTATACTTGCCGACCTGTACATCTCAACCCTGCAATTCTCCCATGTATGGTTATACTTGCCGACCTGTACATCTCAACCCTGCAATTCTCCCATGTATGGTTATGCTTGCTTACCTGTACATCTCAACCCTGCAATTCTCCCATGTATGGTTATACTTGCTGACCTGTACATCTCAACCCTGCAATTCTCCCATGTATGGTTATACTTGCCGACCTGTACATCTCAACCCTGCAATTCTCCCATGTATGGTTATTCTTGCTTACCTGTACATCTCAACCCTGCAATTCTCCCATGTATGGTTATACTTGCCGACCTGTACATCTCAACCCTGCAATTCTCCCATGTATGGTTATTCTTGCTTACCTGCTGTAGGGCTGCCACGGTTGAGATCCCCAAACCTCCGCCCCAGAAGACTGTACAGGCCATGGAGGCTAGGGCCGCAGGTCGACGCAGGAAGATAGCTGAGGTATGCATGCAGTAGCAACACTTGCATCGTTTTGCTTTTTAATTTAGGAGTTACAACATTTAGACGGGCAGTTTCTCAGGTTTTCATTTTTTCTTCCATTAATTAATGAAGTTTTGTTAATATTTCCACTGTTTTTTTGTTGGCATTCACTTTGCTTGTGTTGGATTGAAATAATTGATCAAGTACCTCATATTTCAAGAAATTTCTTTACCTGACAGTCAAACCCAAGTAATGTTTAATAAGTGAATTATTATATTCATAAATAATTTTTTTGCTTCTTTTTAATATTTAATCCAACTGGCTATTATTTCTTAAAATTGTCTAGAAAAAATGGCGATTATTTTATCCGCCTACATCAAAAATAAATTTGCCTCTATAATTTTTTGGCGAATGCGAAACGCCTGTAAATCGGGGCCATCAAGCAGGAAAAATCAATAACGAGATTACCTGTGTACACACTCGACACTGTGTATTGTGATACACGTGTCAATAACTTCTGCGACATTGTGGCCTAGAGCGTTTTTTTCTGAATGATTGTCTGACAGAAGTGATATATTTCGAAAAAAGCGTATTTAATCTCCCAGTGCTTTACCAAGTATCGGTAACTGTTTGATTTTCGTTATTTTTTCGCCAATTATTATTTTCTAAAGCGTAATTATTGAAAATCGCCGTGAATATTGTCGGCTGGTTTATTTTTTCATGCCGATTTTTTTTCTGCAATTTTTTCTACGTTGAACATTTCTTGATTAAATAATTATTTAATCGCCATCAACTTATTATCCCCGTCATTACCGTTATCTGTTGTCTGCTTCAACATTTCTTGATGTGTGATAATGATTGCAATTTTGTTTGTAATTATTTTGTTTACATTGCTCAAATGATACCCAAAGATATATAAATAGATCTTTGTTTATAATAAAAAAGCCGATTTTGTTATTTTTCTATAATTAATGTGTTTTTGTTGCTCAAAATACTAATCAACGTTAAAATTGCGAGATGGCGGACATTTGCAACATGCGTAAAATGGTCTACTGTTTTGAGAAAGTAGCAAAAGCGTGAATAATTGCAGGATTGCCAAACTCAAGTTTTTATACTACTTACCTTTTGAGAAGTGTGGAATGTTTTTAACGTTAATTAGGATTTTGAGCAACAAAGATCTATTAATATATCTTTGGGTATCATTTGAGCAACGTAAACAAGTCCCACAATTTTCAACTTGTCCTTAACTTCATTATATGTTGCTAAAATTGTCATAGTTTAAATACCTGAATGTGTAAATGATTGTAAAGAAATAAACTGCATCTGCGACGAGTTTCTGCAGCATTATGGCAGTTTGTCTGCTTTTATTCTTAACCCTTAAAGCGCTGGAGCTGAATTTTAAAGGCCTTTGCAAACAGTTTGGATCCAGATGAGACGCCACAAAACGTGGCGTCTCATCAGGATCCAAACTGTTTGCTATTCTGATTGTATTCTTTGAAAAAATTGAAGAAAATGCTAATTTAAGAAATTCTGCAGACGACATTTTAGCAGACGACAAATTACCCAGCATGCAAAGGGTTAATTATTTAATTTTTTGCCTCCTGTTAAACTACTTTGTGAGTTTCTGTAACACTTTCACAGTTTAATGACCTCAATGTTGTTTATGATCTTAAAAAAAGAATTTCAACTGCCACTGTTTTGGCTGAATGATGGCTATTTTTCGTTTGGCCACTGTAGATTACTAACTATTAAGGAGAACTATCCATTACTTGCCAAATATTGTATAGAATTTTTGTAGATTACTAGTTTTGTCTGTTTCCAAACATGTGGTGTGGAGGCATCAGTGTCTGTGACACATTTTAAGTTATAATTGTGTTGAACTATAAAGAAGAACTATCCATTACTGGCTAAATATTTATATAATTTATCAGAAGCACTGCAGTAGCTGCCGTTATAAAACACTTGTTCAATTTATCCAAGGATGTTTCTTTCAATAGGACACTGTTCGAGCTATCGGTGACTTTGAGGAGAAGATGAAAATGACTCTGCCGCCGGCTAAGGATGAAGATGAGTATGTTATATTGTTAGATTATTTGAGCCACTTCATGCACCGTTTGTGAAAAGCGTAGCTTATGATCAGCCCGTACATTTGCATAATTTTGTGAGGAGCTGACATGTCAGCTAATGAAACCATTTGACCTTGCATGATTTTATTGTGCACAGCGTAGCTTCTGACCAGAATGCATGCATAAAACACATTTTTGCATGACGCAGGTTGTTTAAGACCTTTATAATATTAAAACACCCAAACTGTAAAAAATTGATTGCAAACTAAAAGCTTAATAACAGTTAGGAATTTGTGTATATTGTTCAATTTACTTTACATGTATAAGAAGATGAAAGAATAAGCCTTGCTCTGGGAAAGACCAGTTTTCCAAGATGGCGGTTTGAATAATCAAAAGTCATGTCTTTCTAAGATTAAGAGCCTTGTTTAACTAGATTTTATAAGATTTATGTCTCTGTGTTCAAGTGTGGGTATTGGAATGGAGAACATTCTGGCTCTGTGTTTCAGTGAGGGTATTGGAATGGAGAACATTCTGGCTCTGTGTTTCAGTGAGGGTACTATAGAGAGGGAGTGCATTTTGGCTCAGTATTTCAGTGTGTGTATCGGAATGGAGAACATTCTGGCTCTGTGTTTCAGTGAGGGTATTGGAATAGGGAACATTCTGGCTCTGTGTTTCAGTGAGGGTATTGAAATGTAGTACATTCTGTCTCAGTGTTTCAGTGAGGGTATTGGAATGGAGTACATTCTGGTTCTGTGTTTCAGTGAGGGTATAGAGAGGGAGTGCATTTTGGCTCTGTATTTCAGTGTGTGTATCGGAATGGAGTACATTCTGGCTCTGTTTTTTTGTCAGGGTATAGGAATGGAGTACATTCTGGCTCTGTTTTTTCGTGAGGATATAGGAATGAAGTACATTCTGTCTCAGTGTTTCAGTGAGGGTATAGTGATGGAGTACATTCTGTCTCAGTGTTTCAGTGAGAGTATAGTGATGGAGTACATTCTGGCTCTGTTTTTTCGTGAGGGTATAGGAATGGAGTACATTCTGTCTCTGTGTTTCAGTGAGGGTATAGTGATGGGGTACATTCTGTCTGTGTTTCAGTGAGGGTATCAGAATGGGAATACATTCTGTCTCTGTGTTTCAGTGAGGGTATAGGGATGGAGTACATTCTGGCTCGGGATGATGAGAAGAGCCACACTGAGTTAACGGACATGATCAAGCCCCGTTCCAATGACGAGTACATCGGCAAGATACGCAAGCGGCTCCAGGAGGACTCGTCTGCACGGGCAGAACGCGAGAAACGGCGCAGGAAAGTCATCGTGGACCAGATCAAGGCACACGCAAGTCAGGAGGTAAGAAATGTGCTGGTAATATATGAGCCTTGATCTCAGACAACGGGGCTTTATGCATGTGCGTAAAGTGTCGCCCCAGATTGGCTTGTGCAGTCTGATCTGAGGGGTCCAGCACATTAACCGAGAGATATCAGCAAGAAAGTGATTAGCATTTATTTTTTATTACTAAATATAATAATATATTATAATATAATTATTAATATGTCTAGGCATGGACCTCTCCATCTTGTTTGTCTCTTGGTTATCCTCTATGGTTAATCCTTTACCAATTAGATACATATTTTGACACATTTATAGTCCCATAGAAAGTTAAACTTAATTAAATACCTTTCTTACTAAATTCAAAATTGAAAGACTTCATTTTCAAAACTTAGATACTTATCAGCAGCAAACAGCATAAATCTTGAACAGACTGCAAGTTACTCGCAGGCTGTTCTTGTTTCATGCTGGTTTTCATTTTCACTTTGCTTCTTATGGTGGAAAGGGTTAAGTAAAATCATTGTGCTCATCATTGCAGGAGGCCCACCGTGAGGAGATGCTAGTGAACCGTCTGATGCGTCAGTCCCAGCAGGAGAGGCGTATTGCGGTCCAGCTGCTTCAGACCAGGCATGAGAAGGAGGTGATCCGTAGCAACCGTATCCAACGGGAACAAATGTATGAGGAGCGCCGTCGCAAGGACTTTGAGGACGCAATGAACAGAGAGTCGGTACGTAGACAGTCTGTAGACAGTCTGGAGTCTAGCATATGGGCAGCCTGTGTTCGAAAGTCTAAAAATATTGTACTAATTATTTTTTTTAATACAGACATAAAAAAATAGTGTGATACGTTAGAAGTCAAATATAGATGAGCCATTCTCTGGTTATAATACGGGGCTTTATGCATGTGGGTAAAGTATTGTCCCAGATTAGCCTTTGCAAGCCACACAGGCTCATCAGGGATGACTCTTTCCGCTGTAATAGAATTTTGGTTTTAAGGAAGTATTCTTTTAACAAAATATATTGTGTAAGTGGAAAGTGTTGTCACTGATTAGCCAGTGCAAACTGCGCTTGCTAAAGTTGGATGCACATGACCAGTTTCCCCAGACTGTGGCTCCATAGTAAACAATCAAACAATTCTGTGTTCAGGAGATGGCAAGGCTTGCTAAGCTGGAGTACACTGAACAGACAAGGAAGGATAAAGAGTTACATGATCAGATTGCGGCGGAACGTGCCGAGGCCAAGTACCGCAAACACTACGAGAGCTGCCAGGGGGTCATGGATCAGATCCTGGACTTTGCCTGCAAGGTTGCAGAGTACAAGGAGCTCACTAACGGGTATGGCATTGGTTGAGACCTTTCCTGTGGAGTCATATTTAGTTTTATTGTCCCCTACCGGTGAAACCGGAGGGGACTTATGGTTTGTGCTCCGTCTATCAGTCTGTCTGTCTGTCTATAACAATTTTCTGGATCCTGCGATAAATATAAAAGTTCTTCATATTTTTTCATGAAACTTGAAACATGGATAGATGGCAATATTGAGATTATGCACGTCATTTAATTTTGTTCCTATGTCAAGAATTCTGGTTCCTATGGCAACAAATATAGAAAAAATATTAGTTTTTTACTGACAATGGTGGAGTTTCACCGGTAGGGGACAATATTGCTTGGCAATCTCTTGTTTTAGCTGACTGCATAGAAAGCTCTAGGCTTACAGAAATGACCTTGAGTCGCTTTCCTGGTAGAATCAGTGCTTAATGTCTTTAAATGCACCCAAAGGGAGAATCAAACGCTTGACTTCACAGTTGCAAGACAGACACCATTACCACAATGCCATTTTGACCTCTATTAGTGTAATTTGCAGACAATGTGGAAAGTGTTTGGTTTTGGGATGACTGGACTCAAAGGTCTTGTGCATTTTTCAGAATCAGAGGACCTAAGTTAGAGGCTAAGATTCATAGGGTACACAATGGATTATTATGGAAACAACTGTTTAAAATTTTAGAGGTCTTTTTTGGAAATAATTGGTCATATCCTGTATTCATGAACAATTTGAATGTCTGCTTTTGGTGTCTAAATATCCAAACACAGTTTTCATGACTTCTTCATGTGTAGCATGTTATACCTAGATATTTTAAAATGAAATTCTTACCCTAGCAAAATGAAGATATCCCAAATTCATAAAAAGGCTGAAATAGAAGTCTAGACATCAAATTAACATATCAATGGTTAAACATTATATAGGTATACAATTGTAGAGCATTTTTAAACATCGTTTTTTCTGCACCCCCTATGTACAGTTCTGGTTCATATTTCAGACTGGTTCCAGCCAAGCTGCTGCGTGACTGGCGTGCTCAGTTTGAGGCAGGGATCCCCCTCTATGACAAGGTCAAGGTCGTGGAGGCTGCCACGGTCACCCCAGAACAGGTCCTTGAGGAGGAGAGACTGAACCTGCTGGATGAGGGAGATTTCATGGAATACAAGGTGGGTTGCTTTGAGGAGCTGTACGCCCCGATGATGAGTTTTATGTATAATGAGGCTGACATGATTTGCTAGTGGGCCCCTGCTTATTTCCATTCCATTGCTGACCACTTAATACAATAATTTTATTCTTTTTTACAGACCATGGTGGGGGAATGGCAACCACCTGAGGCCAGTGGACTAGAGAAACCACCACGGGACAACCCCATCGTGGGTCACGTGGTACAGAGACTTCTCAACATGGTGTACCCGCCCTCTGTAAGTATTGGGATCACAGAAAATAGCGTACATCTGTACCTCTGTAAGTATCGGGCCCACAGAAAATAGCGTTTGATTGTAAATCTGTCAAGCCTTGATTGAGGTCACTGCAGGCACTTTTGCACCAACATGTACTTAGACTGAATAAAAAAAATGCTCAAATGCGAGATTTCTAGAAAGTTCTATTAACTGGATTGTGATACAAAAGCTGGGTGTGTTCTTGGATTAGTTTGGATCATAATATCCATTGTGCCTAAGGTAATTCAGTCTTTAAAAATTTTAATGTTTGACAGATATATGTATAATCATTAGGAGCATAAAAAGTATACACAATTTCTAGAAAAATTCTTCAATGTTTGAATTTGCACTGCAAGCACTGGGTGTTTTGCTTATACCACAGACACATTGTTCAAAATAAAGGATAATGTTAAATAAAGATAGTCAATGTTTAGTTTGATTCAACATTAAATTTTTCTTTGACTTAGTAAAGTTAAATGAATATTCTGTGTTTCAAGCATTATGCCTAACAATAGAGGTTGTTGCATAGATGCCCTGTAAAGTTTGCATACAATTGTATACTCCCCATTTGTAAGTTACAGCCCCATTGTTATCCAGCTTGACTTGTATTGTTACTTTAGTTCTAGCCTAAAATATATAGGTTTACGGTTGTAGAGCTGTCATACAACTTTTTGATTTTCTGTTCTATTCTTGCATATGTAATATCGGTATAGTATTCTGTATCCAAAATTAAAGTTTTAAAACAATGTACCAAACAATTAAGGATTCCCAGTCATTCCAAGTTGCCAACCAAAAATATTTTCCCTAATTTTGTATAGACCATTAATTTACCAATTCCATTCTTCATCTCATTATATTTAAGGTCTAACATCGTTAACTAAATTTACAAACCCAAGTAAATCTGGAGAAAGACAAATAGGGCATAATGACAACATCATATTGACTGAATGCAACTCATGTGTTTGGTACTATTTCTTTGTTACTATTTGGAACTGCAAGATCTACAAGCTACTGACTGATCTTACCTCCTATTGTTAAGAGCCTCTTTGTATTCATTCACCCAAATACCCCATATAAGCTGCGTCATGCAAAAATGGGTCATTTACCATACATTACCAACATATAACTGAGCCTTGCTCTGTGAAAAGGGGGTTTAATGCATGTGCCTAAAGTGTCATCCCACATTAGCTTGTGCATTCTTCACGGGCTAATCAGGGATGACACTTTCCGCTTTTATGAAATTTTCCTTTTAAGAAAGTTTTCTTAGCAAAAAAATCCAATTTAGGCGTTAAGTGGCATCCCTGATTAGCCTGGGCATACTGCACAGGCTAATCTGGGACGACACTTTACGCACATGCATTAAACCCCCTTTTCACAGAGCACTGCACATATATACTAAACCCATGTTTGTTTCATGGTGTTTCAGACACCTCCACCACCGCCAGAGTTTTCCCCATTCCCCATCAGAGCCTGTGTGCTGGGAAAAGCCTTTGCCGGAAAATCTGTGTGCATTCGCAGCATTGCAAAGGGTAGGTGGTGCTAAATCTGAGACTGAAATTACTTGAAATGTTTGACATAAATAAGATCATAAAAATAGATCCAAACTAAAGCAATACAATTAATAATTTATATTTTTCCCATTTTCTTGCAATAAGAATTATGAATTTATTTGCAAAAAGATCATCACATAAAGACCATGTATGGAGTCCAAAATCTATAGCTCTAAGTTCAAGTTTGTGAATACCCCTTACAAGGATACAGTTAAAGGAGGTGTTCTCATTTATAAGGGGAACTTTAGTATGCATGAGTGGATTTTGAAATAAATAGGCATCAATAATCTGCATGTCAAGAGGACAATCATCTTACCTGCAAGGCTAATATCACCCTTTTGAAAGTCAAGGTCATAATGGACAATTGATGTTTGTGTATATTCCTTATACATGTATATGGATAATAGTGACAGTGTAAATTTCTTGTCGAGCTTATAACTTGATTATGATTAATATGATTTTAAAATGAATTGGCACAAATGATTGTATTTTAATGAAAACTCGGTAAGAAGTTTGATCCGTAAAAAAAAATATCTGGAAATAGTTTCTACTTAGCTTTCATATAATGACTGTCTCACCACTTTTATTTCATTGTCCAGTGGTTTAATGCTGC
The DNA here is from genome assembly GCF_020536995.1 of Dreissena polymorpha. Lineage (NCBI taxonomy): Eukaryota > Metazoa > Mollusca > Bivalvia > Myida > Dreissenidae > Dreissena > Dreissena polymorpha. The sequence continues at coordinate 53,509,810 of NC_068363.1, read as the reverse complement.
GGCATCCTTCATTGTATATGTACACATTTATAGTTAAACGGTATTAGTTTTGTATAGTTTGGAGGTTAAACTTTAGTGTCTGTGCATTTTGAAATTGTTTGATATCATGACATAATCTTTTAAGAGTACTGCTGTGTATTTCAGATCACCGACTGCAGCTGTTGGACGTAGATTACCTGGTGAATGAAGCCATTGAGGCCAGCAAAAATGGAGAGATTATGACAGGGGTGAGTCGGGCTTTCTTAGATTACACATGTGTTTAGTTATGTATGGAAGTGATGTTTACACAGTGTAAAAGGAGTTGCACCCAGGTAAATGTTGTGTTAATCAATAGAATAAATGTATATTGGCCTTGCTCTGTGAAAAAGGGTTTATTATGCATGTGCGTAAAGTGTAGACCCAGATCTCTTCTTAGCAAATATCCAGTTTAGGCGGACAGTGTTGTCCCTGATTACTGTGTGGGGACTGCAGTTTAGGCGGACAGTGTTGTCCCTGATTACCCTGCGGGGACTGCAGTTTAGGCGGACAGTGTTTGTCCCTGATTACTGTGCGGGGACTGCACAGGCTAGTCTAGGACGACTCTTTACGCACATGCATCAAACTCCCTTTTCACAGAGCACAGTCCATATCCTTTAGGCACCTGGTTGATTTTTGCAGCAAAACGCTGTAGCGTATTGAAATGTATACAATTTTTTTCATCTCAGAACCGGGCTTTTTTAAAGGTAACACCTACAACGTTGTTAAACGTGCACGTATTTTAAACGCTTTTATACAACTGAAAATAAAGTGCATGAGAATACTAAGAAGAACTGTAACGTATTTTTACGAACTTTGTCAATAGCAAATAAACCTCTGTAACGTATAAAAACGTATTTTTGAAAAAATTAAATACAGATCAATAAAGATTATTACACATGATCCATTGTATGATTTGATCTTTTTTGCCAAAACGTTGTCATATAAACATTCGAAATGCGGAACTTTTTAAGTTTATACCACAAACATGACAGAAAATCATTGTTTTCAAAATACTACTCATTTACTTTTAAAGATGAATTTTGAGCATTTGAATAGTTATTGATTTTAACTCTCAATTATTAACCATAAATAGTCGAAACTTTATTTGAAAAGTTTATAGTCAACAGACTGTATATTGAACATTCGAACGTCGCAGTCTTATTTTAATGTCATAAATACATACCTGCTATCCCTAGCTATACCTTTCTAGGAGGGTTAGCTTCTCCAGAAATCTTTAAGTGCTGGAATTCGGCCACCTCTCTGAAAACAGATCAGGTTAAACATAGTGCAATGTAACCTAACCGGAAATCAAGAACCGTAACTCATCTTACTTTTCTGGAGAACGCCGTGCAGTTTGCCATTTTTCATCGGATCTGAAATTTGGTTGTTTTTATTATATTGTGCGTGGTATATGGGTTTGAAATTGATGAATTAGATAATTTATCGTTTCTGCTTCATTCAGAAATTATTTTGTTCGTATTATTTTGTTATTATTTAATTGTATTTGCCGGGTTTTAACATGTGCTAATGAATTGAGCACGTGCATTTTGTGGCCTTTTTTGTCAACAAGTATTGACTATATTGTAAAGTATTTCTGCTTGCTTTACTGTTTATTTCAATTATTTTGTTCAATTTAACTGTTCTCTTATGTAGATTTCTTTCTTTCTAAGAATGAATTTACAAATTAGAGGCTCTTGTGGACACATTAAGGCTTCGTAGGATTCCCACAAGACTTGTTTGCCTTGTACTTATTGTACCATTGAACATAAATGTTCTGTTTGCAGTGCTTGGGACAATGCGACGTTGCAGAGAGCAATCCATCGCAGAACGTTTCTAAGCAGAAAACGGACAGATGAAAACTTCATCAGATGAGAAAGTCCTGTGAATTTGCAGACTTCGGGCGAGAAATTGCAGCATCAGTCACTGGGTATAGGGCAAGATGGAGGTCGTACTATGCTAACTTGGTTAGAAAGTCATCAACATCAGACCATATGGTGACAACCGTCATCCGGTCTTTGCCCAATGGCATTGGTCAAGGAATGCGACCAATGCCGGACCATTTGGCAGCCACCATACGGTCATTGCCTGGTGACAACACTGGTCATAGTATGATCAGTAGGTCACCGGGGACCGGTCCGGTCACTGGTCACCAGTCCATGGCACCGGTCACCGGTCTGTGGTACCAGTAAACAGGGACAGGTCCGGTCACCGGTCCGTGGTACCGGTCACCGGGGACCGGTCCAGTCACCGGTCTGTGGTACCGGTCACCAGGGACCGGTCTGGTCACTGGTCCATTGGTACCGGTCACCGATCACCAGTCAAACATGGACCGGTCCGGTCACCGTCCACGACATTGGTCACCAATCACCGGGGACCTTTCCGGTCACCGATCAACAGTGACTGGTCTGGTCACCGGTCAATACCACTGGTCACCGGATCACCATGGACTGGTCCGGTCACCGGTCAATACTTACCGTCACTGGTCATACTACCGTCACCAGGGACCGGTCCGGTCACCACTCACCGGTCAATACTACCGGTCAGAGGTCAACAGTCAGTACTAACGGTCCAACGGTCACAGTTCACCGATCATCGATCGAGAAAGAGACATCTTCATCAGACTATTCCTCCTCCTCTTCTTCTTCTTCAAAGGCATCTGAGTCGTCAACTAGTACTGACAATAGAGGTAGACGTCGTACACGATCTCCTTTATCGAGTAGCCCTCATTCAAGGCGTCGATATGATCGGTACCGATCATCTTGAGACTCTAGGAGACGTATTCTAAGAGACGTCGTTCCCATCAAAGCCAATCTGTTTCTCTGATCGTAGGGATAAAACTCGTCGTTATGCTTCACGTAAACAGTGTTGCTCTGACTACACTTATGCTACAACAGTACTATCCTGTCTCTGATTGTAATGTTGCTGTACCCTATGTACCAGATTCCAGTTTAACATTATCAAATATTGCTGTGACTGGGTTACTACTTCGCAGACTTTGTCTTCTGGTGTTGTTCTCACCACTACAGATACTTACTCTGCTCCACGGGTTTCGGCTACGCTACCTATTAGGGTACCTCCTACTGTGACATTGTCTAATCGGACACTTTATGGCTCCAAGATTCCTATGGACAATTCGTTCCAGTCAATCCTGATAATTTACCGTCATCTTCCGGTTTAATTATCAGTGTGTTGATTGTGTAGATGGTCATTCATCATTAACAGATACTCGCAATCTGGTGCATGATAATCGGCCTAGTATTTCCACTTCGGTTTCCGCTGATTCTATGCACACGCTGGTGGTGTAGACAATGATGCCGATTCGGAGGTAGATCCCAATGATGACACTGATCATATTTGTCATCAATTAATCAGATATATGAACTGATATTTCAAACTCTTGGTGATGATTATTGCCCAAGACCTGCGGAGATGTCTACTAATTCGACGATCTCTATTACGGAAAAATTAGTTCGTACAATTGATCCCAACAGGCTTTCTAAGGCTACGTCTCAAATTGATACACGCCTTCCTATTGGTTCTACTGAATTATCAGTTTTTCAATCGTTGGAATCAGCTAATAAGACCATTCCAAAACGAGGAGAACTGTGAAGGTGCCTAAGGATTTATCTGATCCTAAGCATAATGAACGTACTAGAAGCTACAAGCCTCCCGTACCAGATCCAACCTCCGGATTGGATTTTGCCAAATTACCGGTTCAGGATCCTTACTCAATAAGCTGTTGCTTAATATGTCTACTTCTTCAACTTCTGTTTCTGTTCCTTATCAACGTTGGGAACATTGGGAAGTGAGAGAACGCAGATCTCTAGGTCTTACCAATAGATCTCATGCTAGCAACTATTTTGCAGTTGGTGTGTGATTGGTCAGACTCGGTTCCTGAAGAACTTCGTGATTTGTTAATTCATTTTTCACGAACGACATTGTCTCTTTCACATAATGCTGCTTCTTCAATGTCCGGAGATGCTAAGGATTCGTAGAGATCTTATCCTTTCTTCTTTACCTAAAGATTTTCTATTAGAACCGGTATGAATGCTCTCAGAACGGCACCTCTCTCATCAGGATTTCTTTCGGTGGAAGGATTCAAGACGCAATTTCAGCGGACAAAGACGATCAACTTCATGCTTCTTTAGCTAGAAACAACTCTGGACAAACGCCAAGGGGCCTTTAAGCGACCTGTATGACCAATCCAGTAGTTAAGAAGAATAAGAGGAATACTGTGAAACCATTTATTTTCGTCAGCACAAAATTTCGTCCTTTTTAAAAAAAATGACTATTTCGTCAGCTCTTAAATTCGTCCATTTCTGGTTTTGAAAAAAAAGCGTCCGATTTGTTTGTAATACATGTAATTCGCGGTTGCGAAAAAATCGTGCTGGAGAAAGAGGGGTGACACTTGGTAGTCACTTGCAGGAGGTGGGCCTTGTTTGGCATATGCCAATTAACAAGTCTGTTATTTCAGGTGATAGTAACTGTCCCTTATTATTTTATGTCATTGACACGTTCTTTGTTATGATTAGCGGATAAGTGGGACTTAATAACCATTAACGAGTGTTTTAAACAACGAAGCCAATTGCCAATTAGTTCTTTTTCCATTACAATCACGGACAACCAAGCCAAATCGATATGTTCTGTATTAATTTGTAATAAAAGCGCAGAATATATTTCAGTCAGGTGTGATCACACATCGTCATATTTTAATTGGCTTTAATAGTATTTCTTTAATCTGGATTCGCCGCGTGTTGGCTGTATAATCTGCAACAACCCCCTGAAAAACACAATACACACAATTGGTAATAAAGTTGTTTACAATTAGTGCTAATCAACACTATTATACCTAAACGAAGTCGACGCATTCGATACAGCCTTATTGCATTAGCGTCTTACATGTCAGTTGTCAGTACACTGTGTGATGTACAACCCTTTGTGTCAAAACCGGATTTAAATTTAGTGTGAATGGTCGACTGTTTCATGTTCTTTGTATCAATACCATCCGGGTATCTGTACTATAAGTATACCAGTCTACAAACAAGGTGCACGCTTCCGCATATGGGTATTCGGACGTTCCGAAAAATTGAAGTACGGTTTAGCGTTCACGCCGTCGAACGCATTTAGCAATATAACTCGTTTTTTCACTATTTCTTTAGTTGCAAAAAAATACTAGTGGCTTATAACTTACCTTGCAATCTTTTTTCTCGCATTTTGTGAGTGTGCGAGTGTTAATTTCGAGCCCTGTGTATATGCGTGGATTACGCTGGATTTAAATGCCTCATGCCTACGGTAATTCAGTCTTATTTGTTTCAAATATGGGAAATGATTGTTCATTAGGATCTTGAATTTGCCCATCGGTCGAAGGACGAAAAAGACGAAAATTAATGTCTGACGAATAATAATGGTTTCACAGTAACCTTTTCTCTAAAAGGCCTTCCTTGAATCCTCGGTCATTTCCTAACAAACAGTCTTCATTTAACAGACCTTCTGTTTCTCAGAAATCTTCTGTTAAGAAATCTGGTAGGAAGAACAAGTCTCAGCCAAATAAGAGTTATTCCAGACCTTTTACCAGCAAGTGTGGACCGCCTGCTTATCAGCTCTAGGTACTTACCCTTTCTACCGCCTTCTCCTCCGATGCCGCGGAAATACCAGTAGGGGCCAGACTTCTACATTTTTCAAATCGTTGGCTTTGTATAACTTCGGACGCTTGGGTTCATTTGCTAGTTACAGAAGGCCTGACTTTTCCATTCGAAAACAGACCTCCACTTTCTCACGTCCCTGTAGAGCTGGTATCTCCGCATCCACAGATTCCAGAGTCCATTCTCGGTCTCTTGGAAAAACAGGCGGTAGAAAGGGTAACAAACCCTTATTCTCCAGGATTTTACAGTCGTCTTTCTCTTGTTCAAAAGAAAAATGGTTCTTGGAGACCAGTAATAGACCTAAAAGTTTTCAACACCATCTACTCAAAACAACTTTCAAAATGGAGACTCCTTCCTTCATAAGGAATTCCATCAAACCTCTTCACTGGGGGGTGTCCTTGGATCTGGAAGATGCATACTTCCATGTTCCTATACATCCCAACTACCAGAAGTACCTTCGTTTTGCATTTCGAGGCAAGGTATATACCAGTTCCGAGCGATGCCTTTTGGGTTGGCAACAGCTCCTCTAGTCTTTACCAAGCTTATGGCTGCAGTAGGAGCACATCTCCGATTTCACGGTATTCTGCTTCTTCAGTACTTCGACCACTGGCTGTTACACCAGCTCGATCGTCAATTGCTTCTGCAACATCTGGAATTTTCATGGAAGGAACTCCTATCATAAGAGCTCCTTTTAAATGCAGACAAATCAGACCTCATTCCATCTCAAGATTTCACTTTTGTGGGAATGAATTTCTTGACTCACATCAACAAGGTCAGAGTGTCTCGTCAACGTATATCAGACCTTCTACTGAAGGTCAATTGGGTTTTGTCCCAATCTCATATAACAGCTCAAGAGTTCCTTTCTCTCAACGGTATCCTGAGCTCAGTAGCAAACTTTGTGCAATTCGGATGTATGTTCCTTCGTCCTCTTCAGCATTACTCTCAGATTGTTGGAAATGGTCTCTGGACAATATGTTATCGCAGATTCCTATTCTTCCGGAGTTAATACCACATCTTCAGTGGTGGCTAGACGAGGAGACTCTCTTTGCAGGAGTGCCCCTTCTTCCTTTGCAACCGTCTTTTTATCTTATGACAGATGCGAGCAAGGAAGGGTGGGGTGCTCATCTGGAACCACTCAGTCGGACAGTTTCGGGGTCGTGGTCTCATCAGGAGTCACATCTGCATATCAACAATCTAGAAATGCGAGCGGTATTTCTAGCTGTATCTCATTTCCAGTCACATCACTCTTTTGTGATGGTGTCAACAGACAACACATCAGTTGTGACTTACATTCAGGCACAGGGGGGAACACATTCTCACTCCCTGTATCTGTAAACCAAGGAATTACTTGTTCTTTGCAAGACGCTCAACATTTTTCTTCTGGCCAAATATATTCTAGGTTGTCTCAACGCCCTGGCAGATGGGTTGTCTCGCAAACACCAATTACTTCCATCGGAGTGGACACTTCATCAGGAAGTGACCAATCAGATTTTCTCATGTTCGCTTATCCACTAGTCGACCTATTTGCAACCAGACAAAATCACAGACTTCCTCTGTATGTGAGTCCGGTTAATGATCCAGCAGCATGGGCAGTAGACGTGCTTTCGTTCAATTGGACCAACTGGATGCTTACACTTATCCCCCCCCCATTCTGATTCCCCAAATATTGGCGAAAATCAGGGTGAGTTCGTGTCCCATACTCCTGATCGCCCCTTGGTGGCCCAGGAGATCGTGGTTCAACGATCTTCTCAGTCTCCTGTACGATTATCCCAGGACATTTCCTCACAGATCAGATCTTCTGTCTCAAAGAGGCAGACTTGATGCAGATCCAGCAATGTTCCACTTACACGTCTGGCCGTTATCAGGCAATCTCTGCAGAAGAAACTTTTTCTGTCAGGGCTTCAAACCTCGTTGCTTCTGCAAGGAGAAAATCCACCAGAGCAGTCTTTGATGCTCGATGGAAACTATTCTCTAATTGGTGTATTCGAGGGAAAATTGATCCCCTCAATCCCTCTGCTAGACGATTTTTTCATCCACTTTCTGAAGTGCTTCAAGCTGCTTTCTGGAGGAATCCGACCACCTTTCCTCTTTCTATCTTCGTTCTCTTGAGTGTCAACAAGACAATATATATGTTGGGTTCAATTGTGGTTGCTCAAAAAGTAGTTTCTTCATGGCGTAATTGTGCTGGCGCTATCCGCAAACTAAAGTACAATACTGTACTAACGAAGATTATCTGAGGACATATTTGTACTATCTCTGGCTGAAAAACCTGGATATGGGTTTTTGCTGTGATGGGAAAATATAACGAGAACCTCCCCCACAGCTACAAAATCAGCTAGGTATAGCAGGTATGTATTTATGACATTAAAACAAATTTTCTTAAAATAAAATTCATTTTAATTATTAAATACTTACTGCTATTGGTAAGTCCCACCCTCCCACCCGCTCATCGTTTAATATTTTCATAATTCATGAAAAGTAAGATGAGTTATGGTTCTTGATTTCCGGTTAGGTTACATTGTACTATGTTTAACCTGATCTGTTTTCAGTTAGAGAGGTGGCCGAATTCCGGCACTTGAAGATTTATGGAGAAGCTAACCCTCCTAGAAAGGTATAGCTAGGGATAGCAGGTAAGTTTTTAATAATTAAAATGAATTTTATTTTAAGAAAATTTGTTTTAATTTTTGTCTTTGATCAAATTTCAGTTCATTTACAAACATTAATAATTGTATTTTTGAAGAAAAAAAGTTTCAGGGTTCCTATGCTTAATAGGGGTCAGGTTTTGAAACAACGAAATTTGTATGCGTTTTTATAACGTTGTTGTAGTCGTTCACTGTTGTAAAAATCGCCCCGGTATTGCATGAAGAGACAAAAAAGTGTAAAATACGTTACAGGTGTGCAAAGAATTTGAAAAGTTCTTGTTGTGTGCACTATAGGTAAAAATGATGGAAAGCTCATAAGTAAAAATGAAAAAAAAGTTAATAGATTAGTGTGATAGGAAAGTTAATAGGTTTGGGGCAAAGAAAAGAGATAAGGTTAAGAAAAAAGAAAAAAATGAGGGAGAAAGGAAAGTTAATAGGTTTGGGGCAAAGAAAAGAGACAAGGTTAAGAATAAGAGCTGTCAGAGGACAGCGCGCTCGACTATAAGAGTGCTTGACAGTATAATGTAAGCCATCATGGGGAAATTGTTCATATTCAATAATTTATTAGACGATCTCTTCAAAAATAAAAAAAGGAAAAAAAAAATTTTTTTTTTTGGGGGGGGGGATTGAGAGGGGGTATAATGTGGGGTGTGGTCATTTATAGAGACGATCTTTCAAAAATAAAAAAGGAAAAAAACAACAAAATTGGGGGGGGGGGGGTGAGAGGGGGTTATAATGTGGGGTGTGGTAATTTATTAGATGATGTTTAAAAAAATGGGGGGGGGAGGTTGGGGGGGGGGAGGGATTCTGGGTAGGGTTTG